>NC_133390.1:90967824-91270854 GCF_047511655.1 Castor canadensis | reverse complement strand
TTTCATTTCTTCTCAACCATAATGACTGTTTAAAACTATCTAGATATTATTTATATCTACTTTATTCAAATATAACTTGTATAGAATAAACTTTGATGTATACAGCTTGATGCAATTGGAAAAATACATATACCTGAATGGATACATTCTCAAGCAAGAAATGGAGCATTTTCATCACCCCAGAAATATCAAGGTTCATGTTGGATTTTTTTTCTGTATAATTATCCAGTTTTTTTAGCACTATTTCTGGGAAGATGGTTCCTTTCCCCATAGAGCTTATTGGCACCTTTACCACAACCTATTCATACTTTGTGAGTATTTCTAGACACCCTTTTCTGTTGATGTATATGTCTATCTTTATGCCAGTTCCATACTTTATTTATTTTTAAGTCTATATTGCCTGCACCTTCTCCAAAAATTCAAATTACATAAGAGCTAAGACTTTATCTGCTTTGCTCATCGGTTTTTTTTCTTCAGCATCAAAAAAGATGCCTTGAAAACAGACTGAGCATGGTGATGAATGTGAAGAGAACCAAAATACGCCTCCAACATATCAAGGAAACAAAATAAGCTTTTTGAAAATGAGAGCAGAGAGAAAATTTCATTCCACATAATAAGACGTCCACAAATTTATATTAAAATATCTTTCTCTGCAAAGACAAACTCCTAACAGCAGCTTCATACCATATCTTATGACCTCTTTCTCTTTCTCTTGTTCTCCTTCTCCCTCATCTGAACACATGAAAGATGTCTGCTTTTAGTATAACTTACTTTTCTCTTTCTCTAATTGTAGTAAGCACAGCAAAGGTAAACAGTGGTAAAACCAGAAAAAGATGTGCCCTATTTTGAAAGGTGAGGGCAGAAATAGGATGGAAGGAGAAAAAGATTACTAAACATTTCTATGGGTATTTTTCTTTTACCACTTTTTCACAAGAAAATACAAATCCATTTCACAAAGAATTCTGCTTAGAGAACAGGAAAAACAGAAGGGTCTGAGCAGGAGGTAAAAGCTGGGTAATGAAAGAAGATGGAGACCAGAGCTAGTAAGATATTACTCCAGTTCATTGTTGATAACCCCAAAAGAGATGGGAAATTTATTTCTGAAATACATTCTATATTATGTATATAATGTTTTCATATCAGATTTATTTTGCCTATGGTCAGAGCAGTCTAACCTGAGGAGCAAAGAAAATAGCAACTACTATGGTTTGAATATGAACTATCTCTTACAGGATAATTCACTGAAGGCTTGGGTCCCACCTGGTGGTGCTATTTTGGGAGATTGTGAAAAGTAGGAGGTAGAAGCTAGCTGGAGAAAATGGGTCACTGGGGACCTTGGAAAGATATCTTGTCCTCTCTCTCTCTGTCTTTTTGTCTCTGTCTCTTTCTGTCTGTCTCTCTTCTTGACCTCCATGAAGTGAGCAATTTTTCTCTGCCATGCCCTTCTTCTGTGATGTTCTGCCTCACCATAGCTCAAAAACAATGGGGCCAGATGGTGATAGACCTCTGAAATCATAGGAAGAAATCCTTCTTCCCTTGAGTTGTTTCTCTCAGATATTTGTCACAATGAGGAAAAACTGACTGGTAGAGTGTAATCACAATTATACCATGGCTACCTGTATTCAGCTCTCTTTTATGACAGCACTTCCAGTTACCCTCTGAGTCTCCACTTTTGTCTTGTAGAAGAAACCCCAAAGTCATCTCATTCATTGGCATCACAGGTCCACTTCCTGTTTTATATGCTCTTTGGTTGTGCTGGCTCTGCCTTTGCCAGGTGGTATCTGTTGCCAGTGAATCACATTGAAAGGGCCTGGGCACTGCAGCTACCATTACTATTCACACCATCTTTCCATTGCAAGTGCCAAACAGTGCAGTGCTGACATTGTGTTGTTCTGAAGCAATCTGCTTTTCCAAAAAAGTCTTTCTGTGCCCCTGATGTATCAGGTCTCCTGAAGTAGTAAGATCAGCATGCATTTCCTGCTAAACTCATCTCCCTATGCTTTGTGTTTTACTCCTACAGAGGGACCCTAAGACAGTCCTGTCCTTAACTACCAGTTTCATAAGAAAACAGCTCTTTCCATCTGACTTGCAAAGTATTGTCCCCAGTCAAGACTCTTTTACTCAGAATCTGTGATTCATCACAGATTTTTAAAGGATCCTTATTAGGAGACTAAGCTAAGGAATGGGTGATATCCTATATACAGATAACCCCTTGTAGAATATGGGCACTGTGAATGGGATCACACGGCTGAAGGCACTACCAGAAAGCACCTTGACCCTAAGACCTTCCTCCACTCTCTTTTGCTTCATGGTCTACCACACCAGCTCATCTTTAACTAAACTTTAAAAAGTTGCATGTAATTTTCATTTTTCCATGTGGTATCAGTTACTAGCAATTAGGTAATTCCCTTTGTTTTCTTGTAAAGTCCTGAGGCACAGGATGACTGATGGTATTGTTTGGACAGATACGTGGCTCAAATGGACTGTAAATGAGAATGGTAGACCACATTCTGGTTACATCAAGTAAATAGTGCCTACTAGGAATGATGCTATCAGCTTCTTTTCCTCCCTTTCTCACTCTATCCTTTTCCTTCCTTCATATTTTTCTTCTCTGAATAAGTAGTTTTGTTGAAGGCAATAAAATTTCACATTACCCTTGTCAGTCATATAAATGGTTAATGTGGTTGCCTCAATATGGAGTCGTCTACCATCCTATAAGTTGCCTTTTCCTTGGTTGGTGATGGATGACTTCCATATGCTAGAATCTGTGGTTATCACTATTATCTACAGTGATGCTGAAAGAAGTCAGTGTTTCTTTTGAGATTGAATCTCATTGTCTATAGCATCTCTCGATCTTTCTTTCATTATTGTGCTCCTCCTTCCTACTCACTCCCCTCCCTCAGGAAACTTTTTAGCTTTTTTTTTTTTTTCCTAATCACCTCTCTCTTGTCCTGTGAAATTTTAATAGCACAGATATACTGTAGATCTATTCACTGTGGTTCTTTGACCATTGTAATAAGTAAGATTTCTTCTCACACCCTCTCCTCCCACAAAGAGATAATTTACCTTTAGAAGCAAGGCCAATATGCTTAAAGAATGCTTGCCTTATGAAAAGAAAGAGCTGACAATATTGTGTTTCTTTTTTTCTTCTTTTTGGTGGGGAAGAAGTTTGCTATAATAAGAAGATTAGAGACTTGGAAGAAAGAGATATGAGGGTCCTGGTTTTGTCATCACCAGGTGTGTTATCTTGGGAAAAGTTCTCTGAGCCTTATTTCATAAGCAATAAAATGTAGGAAAGTATATGTTGTTCATAAGATTGTTTGCAGGTTAAATTTTAAACCCCTGTGTACTTCTTAACACAGTGGCTCTCACATAGGTTTAATTCCCCAGGAGTTATCTTAGGTTTTATTGGCCAAGTTATCAATTTCTTGATGCTTGCCATCTTCTATCTTCTTGGAATTATATTCTTCCTGGATTATTCATACACTAGATCCTATTTTCATCTCCATAAAATGGTATAACTTGATACAGACATTCTTGAAATGAGTTTGTTTTCCTTTTGAATTAGAAAAACAGCTTATATTTATAGATCACTGAACCAGGACTGCTCCAGGTAGGAAGTTAAATGGAACACACACTCTGTAGTTTAGGGAGTAGTTCCACAGGTATTTATATTTCCTGGGTTTCAAATTGAGCAATCCAATCACTTTTGGGGCTTCTGCAAGAAATTCAAAAGTGTAAAATATACTTTTGAAGAGACTATTGCTTCTAGGTCCTTAGAAGTATGCTTTCTAAGTCTTCTTAACTCTTGCTTCTCGAACTGATTTACAAACCAGAAGCTCCAGCATCCTCTAGGAGCTTGTTAAGTGAAGAATCTTATTAGTATAGCCATTATAGAAAACAGCATGGAAGCTTCTCAAGAAACTAAAAGAAAAACTAACATATGACCTAGCAATTCCATTGCTGGGCATATACCCAAAGGAAATGCAATCAACCTGTTGAAAAAGTACCTGAATTTCCATGTTTTTTTCACCACTATTCACAACAGTCAAGATATGGAATCAACTTAAATGTTTATCAATAGGCAAATGAGCAAAGACAATACTATTCAGCCATATGAAGCATGAAATTTGTCATTTGAGTTGACATATGATAGAAATGGAGGACACTATGTTAAGAGAAATAAGTCAAGTTCAGAAAGAGACAAGGATCATATGTGGAATCTTAAAAAGTTTATCTTATAAAAATTGAGTGTGGGATGGTCATTACCAGAGACAATGGGATGGGATGAAGGGAAAGAGGTCAGTCAATAGGTACAAGGTTATTGTTTTATAGTAGGAATAAGTTCTGGTGTTCTATGAATAAAATTAACAATAATACATTGTATTCCTCAAAAATAGTGAGAAAAGAGAAATGTAAATGTATTCACCATAAAAAAATAGTAAAAGTTTAAGGTGATGGATATGCTAATTACTCTGAGTTGATCACTACCTAGTACATGAATCAAATACATTTTACCTCAATAAGTTGTACCTCATACATATTACAAATGCTATGTAGCAATCAACAAATAAATGTTAAAGATAGATAAAAAAGAAGTAGAATCTCAAGTCACACCCCAAAACTACTAAATGGGATCTTGAATTTAAAAAGATTTTTAGCTTATCTATATGCTCAGTAAAGTTTGAGAAGCACTTTGCATAATGACTTTTCTCTCAGCTCCATTCAATGATCTTTTAATAACCTGTAGTTAGCATTATTTGAAAATGTTGCTGTTACTGATAATATCTATTGACACTATTAACTAAACGTTAAACTGAGCCCTCTTCAGTGAACATTGTGTCATATATTAACCATGCCCATAGTAAACTTTGGTTTGTTTACCATTTACCTGGGAAGCTGGTCAAAATGTGGACTCCAGGCGAGTACTCACAGAAACTAGGATTCATATCCAAGAATCTGAATTTTCTATAATCACTTCATGGTTTTTTTGTTTGTTGTTTGTTTTTTCATGTAAGTAGCTTGTATCCCATAGTTTATAAAAGAGATGGTTTTAAAGCAGTGTCTTCCTCTTATTATCCCTTTAATTATGATGGAGGCTGTCTGGTCACTATGGAGGGATGTGTAGTGAGCACAGGCAACTTACATAAGTCAGCTTTTTTGGAATGCTTCCTGGTCTTACTCTGATGTTTCTCTGATTTTCTGTTTTTGTAACTGTGCTCTGGAAAAGAACATGTGTGACTGGCTGAGGCTGCAGAAAATACAGTGGAGTGCTTATTAATGAAGGGGAGCAATTTTCATCACTTATTTTCTCTTAAGCAATGAGCACTGCAAAGACTACTAATATTTGTTAAAATATAGTATTTATAACTCCTTTTATATGAGTGAGGAAGCAGGAAAGGAGCATAAAAATCAGAGGCTCTGAGGGGAATTTTTATGTCTTATCTTGTACATGCTGGGCAGAATATGATTAATTTATAGACATAAAATTTTGCTTGATTTTTCCTCTAGAATTAAAGTATCAGGTAAACCCCATTAGAATTCTCAGAAATTGACACACAAAGTATACAGCAACCTACTAGAAATACAATGTGCAATTTTAAAAATAGTGGATAGTCTCCCATATTGCTTGAGAAACAGATGTAGAATAATCATTATCTTACATAAAGTCTCTTTCAGAAAGACTAAATGTAATTAGGAGTGGCTGTTATTTGAAGATGGAAAGAACATAACAATAAGAGAGGTTGGTGGCACATACTACATGGAACGATTAAAGGATCCTCTGCATATTCAATACTATATAACAGGCTTTTATGTGCAGTGGGAGAGTCCATTAGATAAAAGAACTTGGTTTTTGGGGATATTTGACATTGAACCATGTTGGCATTACCTTTTGGGGCCAGATGTTAGAAATTTGCTGTGAGATATTAGAGAACCCTTAGAGATTCTTAGGTGTCTTCATAAGCACTTGACTTAATAAGTAGAAATTATGCAAATAAGATTGGCCTTTGAGTATTTATCCATATTTACTTATATACCTACTTCCCTATCGACCTAGCTGAAGGAATTGAAGGTACCTCCAAGGTCCCTTCTCCATTCCAATCTAACTTGATTCATAAGATCCTATGGGAACACATCTGGAAACTAGTTTATTAGTACTGTGGTAGCAAATAATGAATGTGTAAAAGACATCATAGGGAGTAGTATAGGGCAGAGTAAAAAAGCTGAGGCTCCTGAGGAAGCAAACGGACTACCCCATGAAAGATATAGGGAGGAGATTGTAAGCCTTGAGAAGTTTTTTTTTCATCACTAGCTGTTCAAGGACAATAGGTAAAAATATTTTTCTGCATTAATCCTGGTTTTTGTGATCTGTTTTACTTTCCTTATCTGCAGAGAAGTTCTTACAAAAAATAAGATTACTGGCAGTACATCGAAGGGCCCAAATTTGTATTCTCTTATCTTTATAATGTGATTGGTAAAAATCACAATCCTGAGGAAGTGATGAGACTGACTCTTCCTTAAGTGTAATCATGTTAAAAATTTTTGCATTGGCTTTAAAGAATTGTCTTTAATCTGGCAAAGCAAAGAGACAATGTTTCTCTTTTTATTTTCCAGGGCACATGCTATTTTTCCTTGTCCACAGCTTCTCCCACACAGAACAATTACTCTTGGATTTTTAAGATACTATGTTTTTACATCTTCCAAACAACTTCTTATGGCACCAGTGACATTTACAGTAAAACTATTGGCAGGGAGCATAACTGTGAGTCCTTTCAGGGCCTCTTAGTGCCCTTGTGGCCTGATTATCAGAGATGCCTAAAGGCCAGAACTGATAGGGCTTCATTCAAACTGTGGGGATGGGAGGCCCCATTGGCACACTGATCTCTAATATGAACACCTTCTGGAATGTGCAGAAGGTGAAATAAACTCTTATCTTTTCTGACATATGAATAAGGTATGTATCTAAGGAAACACATATAAGAGAATTGAAAGTTAGGTTTTTGGTATGATTGGGTTTGTTTAGAAGGTTCTCAGAATTTGAGTGACCTACTGGGAAAAATTAAAAGTAGACATAAAATAAGTAGGTGATATTCAAAAATAAATGAACCAGTTAGATAGAGATTCACAGAGAAATGGTGGACACTTTGCTAACTGTAAGTAGAGAGTGGATTTGGAAAAATCCACAGACTTTTACTACAGTTCTTACATTCTTCCAAAATCGGTCAGAATTCTTTGAATTTTGTGAAAGAGGCTTATTCAGAAATATGATAGATAACAATGGGGTCTTTGGTCAACAGGAATAATTTACTTTTAAAGCAGGGAGTAGAGTGGCTCTGAAATATCCATTTATAGTTAGGTATCAGTATGTTATAAGGGTACTTTAAGGCAGAGACATGCCAGAATGATCAATGGTTCAACCTATGTGCAATTTAGAAAGAGAAAAGAGAAGTCAAGCCCAGAGCTGTTTAAATAACTAAACCTATAGAAGAGCTCATAAGGAAATTGAAAATGAAAATATGGTTGAAAAATAAGCTGCATTGCAAGACTGCAGTGCTTTCTTAGTGTATGCAAATGATACTGAATTCATGGAATTTAATGCAATATGGAAATGTTATATGCCTTTATTTAAATCTGACATTATTCACCTTATTTAGTGCTGGTTTTCTGGAGGGGAGGATCAATAGTAAATGTTCAACAAATTGTCACATTAGTCCTGAGCAAGCCTTGGCCAGTTAAAATCTAGTGGTTACTTACCATTAAATCTAAGAAATTAGAAACGGCCCAGCATACTTTCATAGAGAGGGAGTGGGAAGCACAGACTTCATCAAGGACAGGGCTATCAAGACAGGAAGCAGCACATCCTCCATCTTTTCTGTTCTTGGTGTCCAGTGCAATGCATGGGATATTGTTTTTGTTTTTTGTTTCATTTTGTTTTGGCAATGGTTTCTGTGTGTGTGTACCATAATTTATCAGCTTAATTTATTGTTTTTGCTAATTGAAATCTTGGTGTAATATCTTTCCAAGTGTTCTTTGTTTTCTCCCCACTATTGGTCCCACCTCAAAACTTATCTAAAATGAGAAAAATACAAATGCAAGCAAAAATGAAAAAAAATTGGAGTAGCATGGAAAAAGACAAGAGAAATCCTAAATAAGAATAAGTTTCTGAATAGAGGAAAAAAAGTCACATGGATAATGAAAGGAGCATTCCATACCTAGTTGTACGTGGTATTTAAGATTGGAGCAAGGGTTTAAATTAGAACATTGGTATTTGGCAAGAAGAATTCATTTGTATGCAGAAATCAGGGTTTCATCTCCAATGATGCAGTTTTTGTAATTCTAAATTTCCAACTTTTCTCTTTGTACTTTTTCATTATACACAGCACATTATAACCAGATTAGTGGGGCAGCCAAGAGAGCAGAATTTATATTTTGAAATGAAAGTTGATAATTAATAGCCTAGCAACATAATGAGCTCCATTTCTATTGTGGAGGCCAAACTACACAGAGTGTTCAAGTCTAAGCAGTGATACTCCCCGCCACAAAGTCTGATGATTTCCTTAGTAATCCCAGATGACCCGTGCTATGTGAGACCAAATAAATCAGTCCCAGCTGCAACCATGCTGCTGAGAACAGGAGAAGCAACCACATTGGGCCTTCTCAGAGGCAGTAAGGGAGGAACTGCACACACAATCAGCTTACATCATGTTCCAGTCATAGAGGACTTTGGTGCATTTAAATTACCTTTTCTTCCTAGTAACATTCTGAAGCTAAATCCATGTTTTAAAAGTAAATATTTGCCTTAGTGTAGATCATTTGTATTTTCTTGCACAATGGAGAGTGCATATATGATCAAATTAATAGTGGAGGTTGAAATTCCTTGTAGTGACAATAGCTTATGGTTATTAAATTCTTTCTGAGAGAAAGGTGTTAGGTTAAGCCGCTTTCATGCATTATACCATTTAATCTTAACAAAATTTTAATGAGTTAAATACCATTATAATCTTCAAATTAATGGAAATTTATAAAGCTTAGGAACTTGCTCAAGTAGCAGAGCTGAGACTTGAACTCAAATCTTGTCTGATACTATACCCCATGTATTTCAACACACTAAATTTGCTTTCCTTCAAAATGTAATGAAGCAAGAGGGATATAAAATTTGTTACTAGGGTCTATCTATATAATACTTTAATGTCTCAAATTAATATAACTTGCCTCTTCTAGAATTCAGTGAATCAAATACTCATCTTATAGAATCTCTTCTGTTGCCACAGGAAAAGGCAGAAACCAGGAGGGTGAATAGTCTTTAGAGGGAAATAATTATCCTTTTTGCCTCTCACTGTTTGGCCTATTTTCTGGGCATAAATCAAACACTATCTTCCTTAACTTAATTTTTTCAAAGCTACGACCACTTCCACCCCCAAGTCAGCATTAAATATGCTTCCTATGACATCCCCACCACACTTTATCCGTATGATTTCCTTCTTTCCTTTTTCAGAGGACAATGTGTATATCTTACTTGTACCTTTAACCAAAATACAGTAACAGGCGATTGCGGAATTGAATTCAATCTCCTTTAGACTAGCTACTTCTCTTTCGTGTATTTAAGTGTTTTCACTTGCTTTTTTAAATGAAAGGAAAGAACAAAGGTCACGTCAGTTGGTGAATTAGTGTAAAATAACTTGAGCACTGGGCAGCTACATATAAGTGAGTTTATTTGTCTGTGGTTCCCAGGTAAGAGTACTCTTCCTGTTCTATCCAAATTCATCCCAACAGGATGGAGGAGTCCGGCTCAGCACAAATTGTGCTGATGATGGTAGGTCAATATTTTATCCTTCTTATGTGCCAGAATCAATTGAAGCAGTCCATTCAATGAACGTCATTTGTATATCGAACACCACAAAGTGGTGAGAAGACAGAGGTAATTTTCAGGGGAAGGGAAATACAAAGATGAATGTAATAGCAAATGTCTCTGTTTTTGAAGAATTAGTTTCTATTGCAAAAAGCATGCAAAATTTTGTTCCAAGCTGTATTTAGCATTTATTTTGTTTGACTTATCACAAAAGTAACTTTTGTGTATATAATACTTGACAGTTTCAAAGCACTTTCACACTCATTTGTTTTTTCATTTTGTTTTCAAGATAGGTCCCAACCAGCATCTTGCTAATGTTGAAGACCAAACACACTTCATTATTTCTTGAATCCAGTTTGTGGAAATTAGAGGCAACCAGTGGAAGGTTGTGCTAATTTAAAAGCAGGCTGATGTTATGCAGAAAGGCAATTCTTTAGTTATAGCCATTAAAAGTAGAATTTCCTAGGCTAGCCTTCTATATTGCTATAAATCAGTCCCTAGTTCCATTTTTAGCTCTTAGCTTAAGGGAAAAAATAAACTATCTCCTATTTTAAAAAACACCGACCTTGAAACCACAACAATTCTTTCATGCTACATCACAACTTCTCATTGTGATACTGTCTTCCCATGATGCCCCTCAGGCCATTCCTGCAATGTATTCTAACCAACTGTTGTCAATAAAGCCAAGGAAACAGGGCAGACATTTATGGTGCTTATTGCTTTGTTTTTAAGAAAGTAGAAGGCAAATAACTTTGACAAGCATAAAAAAAAAAGCCTTTGCATATAAATGGTATGTTTACATGTACTTTTTTTTTCTATCATAAAAGTGTCCAAATCAGTTTTCCTCTAATGGATAAAAGTTACATTTGAAGGAGTGGTCATGGCTTCAAGGATCAGTTAAGTGAATTCTATTAGAGCCCAAGGGAATGAAAGGATATTAGTGTTTGCTTTCTTGGGACTAGCTGTGTCAGCCTCCTCCTGAGAAGGAAGCATGATGTGAGTCACAGGGCACACACACTAAAGAGGAGTTCCTCAACCAGTTGGACCTTGAGTTTCATGTACTCCAAATGACAACACTCTGAGTATAACCCTTTCCTCCTAATAGTAATGCCATCTAACTTTTAAACCTGGCTCCAGGCCCAATCATTTCCTTTTTAAAATGGCTATTGACTCACCAAGACACAGAAAAAAACTGAAAGAAAACCAGAAAGTTAAGACATATGCTTGCTCAACAATGAATGTTTTCCTCAAAAATGGAAATGTCCCATTAATATAACTAGTACCAAAATATTCCCATCACCCAAGTCCCAGTATGGATGTAGAATTATTGACAAGGAAAAGGTGATTTATCCCCTTTCTTTAGAAGAGGAATGACTAAAAGTGACTATTCAGGCTTTTGATTGGTCTTTCTTTTCACCTTCTAAGATCAGTGAAATAAAGAAATTATGAAATGTTATCCATTGAGCAAGTGGTTAGGTGAGTCAGAGATTCAGTTCATGAAGTATCAGTTGAAAAATAATAATTAAATGATTTCTGTTTTAAAATATCATTTCTTTTATGAGGAGTAATATCCTAAGGATGGTAACTTTTTCTCTTCAATTACATTCAGGAAAAATAGGATGATAGAACACTAGCAACTTGACTGAGGATAAAGAACACTTTTAAGGAGAGAATGTCAAATGATTGAGGAAAATTTCTCTTAGATTCTTGAAGACTGGATTAAGTTTTCTGCTGGCATGGGTCTAGTTGCAGTTCTGATTACATAAAGTTAAAAAAGACTTTAAAAACATTTAGCCCCATAACTCTTTTTACAATTAACCTTTTTGTTTTGAGATACTTGTACTTACATGTAGTTGTAAGAAATAACACAGAGTGGTACTAGTCTTTACCTAGTGTCCCTCAATGGTAACATCTTATAAAACTGTGACATGTTCTTGCAACCAGGATCCTGATGTTAATGCAATCAAGACAACAGTTTCATTACCACAAATGAATCTCTCCTAAACTAAATTACACTAACTGAACTTATACTAAACCTCCTCCTCCTTCCCTATTCCTGATCCCCAGCAGCAACTGGTTTTTTTCTTGGCTTCAAAAGTTTTGTGGGGGTGGGGGGGGGGAAGGGAATGGGTGGGGGAAAGGGAGGGGGCAGGGGGAAGGGGGGAGTAATGACCCAAATATTGTATTTACTTATGAATAAAAGAAATAAAAAAAGTAAACGTCTATGATGTTTAAATGCATGTTCTAGCAACAAAATCTTGGAAGATAACATCTTAAAATGTTAACTAAGCATTATGTAAGAAAATACATTATAGAATAAGAGGAAAAATTCATTAAATGCATTTATTTATAATAAATAAATAAATAAATAAATAAATGTCTCAGATCTTAAAAAAAAGTTTTGTGATTTCAAAAATATTATGTATGACCACTTCATGTATGTATTTTTCCACTTAGCATAATTCCTTAGAGATCATCAGAGTTGATGTGCATATGAATTGTTCATTCTTTGTCGTTGCTGTTGAATAGTAATCTGTAGCATGGTTGTGCTGTAGTTTGTTTAACCTTCACCCACTGAAGCACATCTGAGTTTTTTACAGTTCTTGGCTGCTATGAAAAAAGCTAGTATTAGCATTCATATACAGTTGTTTTTTATGTGAAAATAAGTTTTTGTTTCTCTGGAATAAATATCCAGGAATGCAGTTTTTGAGTTTTATGGTAGCTATACATTTAGTTTTATAGGAAACTGCTTAACTGTTGTCCAGGATGGCTGCTTTGTTTTATGTTCCAGCCAGCCAGGTATGAGTGATTCTTTTTCTCTGCATTTGTATCAGTCACTATTTGTTTTCATTTTAGTCATTCTGATTGATGAATAGTGCTATCTAATTGAGGTTTTATTCAGCATTTCTCTAATAGCTAACGAAGTTGAATACACTTGCCACTTCTGTGAATGTCGTATGTCTGTTCTATTTACTTAAATGTTTATGCATGACTTCTGCCCTGTTTTAACTGGATTTTTTTTAACTGATTAATTTTGAGGATTCTTTACATATCCTAGTTACTGATCTTCTGCCAGGTATGTAATTTGAAAATATTCTTTTCTAGGTAGATAACTTGACTTTTTATCCTCTTAACAGAATTATTTTGAAGTTCAAATTGTTTTAAATTTTGTTGAAGTCTTTTCCATTTTTCCTTTTATAGTTCAAGTATGTGAAGCCTTTTCCTAGCTCTTGAGACTGAAATCTTCATCTTACTTTTTTCTAAAAGTTTTATAATTTAACATTTTACATTTAGGTGTATAATTCATTTCAAGTTAATATTTTGTCTAAGTATGAGGCTTAGGCTGATGTTCATGTTTTTTGGCATGTAATCTTCAATTATTCCAGTGCCATGTATTGAAAAGACTATCTTTTCTCTGTTGAATTACTTTTGCAAGCTCATAGCTCTTAGCATAATCTTAACTATATTTCCACACACCTAAGAAAAGCAGTGGCTTATGCTTACGGAGTACTAATTCTGTGGCTATTATTATTATTATTATTATTCTATTCTCAGCTCTTTGCCCTTTTAATTTCCTCAATAACTCATTACTCACTTAATTGTCTTAATAACTCCTTGAAGCAGATATTGTTATTTTAATTTCTAAAATAAAGGAACAGAAATACTGCCAAGTTAAATGATTTGCTTATAGTCACAAAACTAGTAAATTAGGAGGCCAAGATTTGAACCTAAACAGTGTCCCCTTAGACACTATAATGCTAATTTTTGTGAAGATGGTGTCATTTACAGTGTGCCTAGTGTTTAGTAAAATATTGAATATTTTGTTCTTTTCTCACTGTTATTCTTAGGTATTTCAAGTAGCATAGTAATTAAACACTCTCTTCCCACATTAGTCTTCTTATGACTTCAAGTACTTGATGTTTTATTCATATCAAAGCTTTCATGTCCATGAAAATACAGGTCTAAGGGTCAAAAAGCACCAAATTCTTTTCCAACTTTGAATCTGTTTTACAAGCTGAAGCACTCAGTGTTGATACTTTAACCACCTTTCTTTTTCCTGCAAATGAATTCCTTTTCACAGTCTCTAAAAAAAGAATACATAAGGCCACTCAGAAGTCCCAGTGCTATTGTTATTATCTGCTAACAGCAAGTAGACTCCTAGCTTTTTTTTTTTTTTTTTTTTTTTAACATTTCTTCTGTCAGGTTTGCTTCCTGGCTTTTTAGAATAAACATAAAAAATGAAGGCAATGTGGAAGGAAACGATGCTAGCAATGCTGTCAGAGAAAAGAAAAATGTCAACGCAAATTCTCAATGTGATAAATATTTTGTTTCATATGCAGGAAGCAAAGTAGGATTTAAAAATGTAAACAGCAATGGATTTTGAGAATTTCTACTCTCAGTAAAAATCAAAAAGAAAAAAAAATTGCTTTACTGCGAAGACATTTTAGAGTCTTTATTTACAAAAGTATTTCTGAAGTTGCAAAATCTGACGCATGAAAAAGCCAGAAGTTTGTTCTCAGATGTGAAATCAGACTGGCTTGGATTACCAGAAAACTGTTGAAGTGAGTTTAAAGAAACCCTCATTGTTCGTTTTATCCAGGAAGTCACTTGTCATGGTCTCTTCTTAAATGAGAAGCAGGGCCCTAAAAATGGTATTTTGGTTTATTGAAAATAACAAAAATTTGAAAGCTGTCATCTTGATTGTAAAATATATCTGTAAACTAGATTTCCAAGCTTTTTGTGATATTTCTGTCACTAATGTTGGATAGATTGTGTACATTATACATGGAAGAGGTTGGTTGAAAATAGTTAGTTATAGAAATGTCTATAACAGATAGAGCTGTCACCAAGTAGAGGTGATGGAATTTGTGGAATATTAAACATACATTTAGTTCTCTAAGTCATAGATAAATGATTTAAAAGTATGGTTCTTGGGAATCTTGTATCAGATTCATTTGAATGTGTGATTTCAATCAGCTGTGGATAGAAATATTTGTGAAATTGTATCTGCAAAAATGATACCTGTTGAAACTGTTCCAGGAATCAGGGGATGGGGAATGAAAGAGATCAGTGGAGGGGGTAAATTCAAGAATGACATATTTGATACATTGTAAGAATGTTTGTAAATGCTACTATGTATCCCCACCCATCACAACAAAATTAAAAAAAAATAAAATTGCATCTGTACTGAATAAGTAAGACTTTTGTCATTATTCCCATAAGACAACTATATATAGCATTTAAATTGCATTATATATTATAACTAACCTAGAGATGACTTAAAATATTCCGGAAGGTGTGTAGGTTAAATGCAAATGCCATATAATTTTGCATAAGGGACTTGAACTTTTGGTATCCTTAGGGGTCCTGGAACTTACTACTTGTGGAAGACTATATTTCCTATCCCTCCTTTTCATATTCTTTTCTCCTTAGAACTCTTGGTTTCTTCTTTTGTTCTCGGTGTCATATCCCATATGTGGAGAAATTATACTACATATTAAAACAATATTAATGTTTGGTTAAACTATAGATTTATCTATATTTATATGTAAGGGGAATTCTAAGTTATAAATCTACTGGGTGTAAGGATTCTTGAAGCAGAAAAGTAGAGTGAAAATTGTACTTTATAGACTTTTATAAAGATTCCCAGGATATTAAAGAAAGCAAAGTCAAAGTTGTTCTTCTTGGCTTAACTTACATGAAATTTGAGGAATTAAGAAAAGGCCAGCTTTCAAAGAATCAATTTTCTCTATTTTCCTTCTTTTCAGATAGAAATAGGCAGTATTACAGCAAGACATTTAACTGTGTAAGTTGTTTGTGTTTTGAGCTTCATTATGAAAATCAAAAAGGGCAAAGTAAAATACAATGTAATACATGGAATAATCGGGGTCTCCAAAAGTTTCCATGGTGGGACAATTTCAAGACAAAAAAGAAATTAGAAAATTTGCCTTTTTCTACACCCACATACAATATGACCTTCCAAATACTGCAGTCTACTTGCTTCAATCCTTGCCTTGGTCAAGTCTATTCTTTACAAGATTCCCTGAGTGACCATTTTGAAAGACAAACAAAATCTCAATTCAGAACCCTTTAATGTCTTTCTACCTCAGTCAGAGTAAAATCCAAAGTCCTTTGAAAGGCTTTCCAAGGTCCTTTACAGTCTGGCCCCCAATTTTATCTCTACCTCATGTCTTTCTGTTCTCCTTTACTCTCTTCAGCTTCTTCAAATTCTCTCTTCCATCTTCTTAGATTGTTTTTCCCCCTGACATTTGTCTGGATTGTGCCCTCATTTCCTTGGTCAGCTCTCTCTTTCTCTTTGGGTGCTTTACACAAACACCCTATACCTAAACTCATTCATTTTTCCTCTTCTTTGGCTTAGTTTTTCTTCTTGATCTTTTTAAAAGTCTAATGCTAAATATCTTACATATTTACCTTGTTTTTTGTTTGATTGTTTGTTTTAATTTCTCTATTCCCCACTAAAATGTTAATGCAAGAGTGAAGGGATGTTCAGCTCTTTAGTAAAGTAACGCATTTCAAACATAAAACAGACCATAGCACATAGTATGGTCTTGATGTATTGATTAATGCTTAATAGATGAACAAGTCACCTTTTAAAGAGCTGAAAGAAAATGTGCCATTTCTCATTTGACATTCATAAAGAGCTATGGATTTAAGAAAGTAGAATTGGCAAGGTCACTGGTTTGATATCTACAGTTGAACTTTTCTAAAAGGTTATTTACATAGTTTCCTACTTTGGGATGTAATTATGAGAGGCCTACAGGTTTACCTAAATTAGTCAGTCAGCTAATTGAAATCTCTATTTCTATTTTACTTCAGGGAACAATCCAGTAATACTCTTAGCCCTCAGAACAGTGCCAACATTGAAACACTGAGTCAATAAAACACAATTTGGCTTGGACAGAGATTTGCCTCACACAGGCTGGAATGAGATAATCTATCTAAATAGCTCTAAAGTTGTTCAGACTTGGGTTTTATTTTCAGTTCTGCCACTAATTATCTATATGACCTTGGATAAGTTGCTACCTTTTCTCAATTTTAACTTTCTCTTTCTTAGTAAGTTTGTACCATTTTCCTGTGGTTACTGAATTGATAACAAATTAGCACAAACTTCATGTCTTAAAAATCAGAAGCTTCTCCCCTCACAGATCTAGGATCATAAATCCAAAACTGATATCACTGAGCTGGAATCAGGGAGTCAGCAAGACCACACACCCTCTAGAGACTCTAGGATACAAAATGTTTCTTGATGCTTCCATCCTCTTGTGGCTGTTGGTATTTCTTGGTGTAAGAAAAACGATCTTTTCTATCAACATATATGACACCCTCTTAAGATTGTCATTTTAGGTGACTTGCATGGTTTAAAGGGTTCCTTTTCCTTCTTCCAGATTCTTGTATAGTCCCATTGCCCATGAAAATTGCCCATCAAATTACTTGTCCTAACCCATCCCCCAAGCCTTTTAGCAAATCGGGAAAAATTGTGAACCTGTGACCTGGACAAATCCCAGGTAAGGGGCAGGTACAACTACGTCAGGGATATAAGGAGAAGCCACTGTCGACCATTTTGTGCTCACTTGTCCAGTCAGCTGGAGTGAATATGTGCTTGCACCCTTTTGATCAAAAGAAATTGCCTTGTCAAGATTTTCTCTGTTTCTTGTGTGTCTGTTTTTGGCACCAAAGGGTCTTTAATTCAAACATTGGCTTGTGGTTATATCACTCTAATGCATACTTTCATTTTTACATTACCTTTTCTTATGTCTGTGAAGTCTCCGTTATAATTAAAGAATTTCTTGTAAGAATAATTGTTATGACATTTAAGGGCCACCCAGATACTATCTTAAGATTCTTAACTTAGTCACATTTGCAAAGACCCTTTTTCAAGTAAGGTAACATTTACAGGTTCCAAGATTCCATTTTCTAAGCAAATGTAGATGCCCTCTAGGGACTGGTACTACGTTTCCTGGTATATTTTATGAATTCAATAAACTTCCCTTTCCCTTTCTTTTTCTCCCTTCCTCCTACAAATTTCCATAACCTTCTTCATAGTACCATCTTTCATACCCAAGCTCAATGAAACTATGAAGACTTAGCATTTCTGCTGCCTTTCCTTTTTTTTTTTTTAACCTGTATTAACTAGTCAAAACTATTTAGTTATGTCATATTAGATTCAATGCCCTATACTCTAAGCAGCAATTAGGTAAGGAAGAAAAAGATACATTCTCTGTCCATAGTAGCTTTCATTCTGATGTGAGAGATGCATAGCTAAACAATCACTTGTAATGTAAGGAAGAAGAGTATATAACTTACATGAAGACATGTATAATATACAGTCAGTTAATAAAAGAGTGAATAATTATTTTGGGGAGGTAAGGGTTAGTGAAAATAACTCAAATCCAATGAAATTTGAACCAACCTTGAAGATAAGAAAAATGTCAATGGGTTAATGATTTTGGAAGACAGTTCTAAATAAGAGAATTGCGCAGAGGGGTTCTTGCTCTTACTTCTGTGGAAAATCAGTATCTTCCCACTTCTGTCTGGCTGCCCTAAACACTCACCAGGTAGCTCATCCAAACCTTCCCTTGTCTGGCGCTCTGTGTGATAAATTATCCTCTATTCTCAATTGTCTATCAATTAGCTGCTGTAAATGAAGTGCTAAAAGGACAATGTGAGTAACCTACTTCATGATATGATCTGTGTAGCTCATGGCTCATAAAATGTCCTAGAACAAAAAAGAAGTTTCTTAGTGTAAACAAAATTCTATTAGGATTTCAAGCAATGTGTAAAATTATATACAAAAGGAATGTGTTCCTGAATCACATGCTTTAAGGAAGATTAAACTAAGAAAGTGATAAGCATAGGAAATACCTATGCTAATGAAGTACAGATGACTTCATTATTTTTATTCTCCATGATGAGAAAGGGATTCTGCCTCCCAATCTTGTCCATACTTCAACCCATGAAAAAGGAAAGAAAAAAAATCTTATTCTTAATTTTTTCATCTCTTTTAAGAGGCGACTTGGGAAGCAATGGACAGAAACAAATCTTGAGACCTCCTCCCCCCGTTTTTTCAGTTAATTCAGAATGAATTGAATTTACACAAGCAACTGCACTTAAGCAAAACCGTTCCTATGGTTACGCAGAAGGCTTTCTAAATGTGGCACAAGATGCAGGCAGCCAAAATGACTTGACTGTTTATGTTAAATATGAAGTCTATTCCCTATTGAAATTTAATGATCTACTGGCTGCACTTTAGCAGCTTGCACCCTGATAAAATTAACATTTCGAATACATTTGGAGAGATAAATTGCTTTAGCAATTGGTGAGTATTCACTCATACTTATTTGATCACATCAGTGATTCAGATGAAAGTGTTCCCCCTATGCCACTAGAAATTGAGTCTACAAATTATCTTCATCTCTGGGCTTGTAAGTCCCCAAACACATTCTACTATCTTTTTGTAGGTTAGCTAGTGCCAGATGTTAGACCTAACAATTGGCAAAAGCACTCAGAAAAAAAGAATCATTTTTTTTTTTTTAAAACAACTAGGCAGAATCAACATTGTTTCTTGTGGCATCTCTTGATCTATCCAGTGATTCTCAAATATCCAACAAGGTGAACAGTTAAGACGGGATGAAGTCTGTTTCCCCAGCTCCCTTTATGTCTCCCCCTGAATAAGAAAAACAATCTGTGTTTTGAAGAGCTGGCAGGAAATTGGAGCTGGGAAACATGTATTCATTGCATATTTTAGCTAAAATTATTCAAATTTGCCACATAAGGGCATTCCTTGATGCCTGTTAGTAGGAACCTACCATTCAGCAAAAACAGAAAATTAAAACAGGCTACAGGATGCCACTCTCATGCATTTACTTATGTATTTTGTTCAGTTCAGCTAATATTCATTGAATTTCCTATATAATTTAGGCATGATTAAAAAAAAGACAATGGCTATAAACACAAAAATGATATAAGCAGCCCTCCATCAAGTAGAAGAGATGGGCAATAATGTTGGTGAGGCCTTTTTCTCAGCTGATTGTGTATAGTTTCATGCCATTTTCACCCTCTTTCCCTAATGTAATCCACCAAACAAAAATTTTACAGAAGATCTTAATTATCAGGGAAGGATGACTGCATAAAAGATACTTGGACAATTTCTGTAACTCATGCACCTAAGTCTCTCCATTGAAATCTTCCTTCAGAGAGTTCTTTCTTCTTCCCTATTGCTCTATAAGCCTCAGTTCCTTGCTTTCTATCTATTTCCTCCAGGGTCCCCTGCCTAAATAGATTCAAGCTCAGAAATGGTATCTGTTTTTCCATCCAAGACCCTATATTCTATGACCCAGAAGTATGAAATTCAATTGCAACACATTTCAAACATTGGAATATAAATTTATCACAGCTTCCTTATCCTTTCCTTATTAAAGACAAAATGTTTTATTTTAAATAGCAAACTTGACAAATTAGATATTTAATAATACTTTAATTATAATTTATCTCTTGTAATGAATATGCTCAACAAATCTGACACTTGAGAATTTCAATCTGTTTGAGTAAAATTATTTTCAACTAGCAAATAGAAATACATTCATCACATATTGATTCCCTTGTCAGCTAATTCCCAAATTTAAGTTACCTCTTAGTGTCCCAATTAGTCATTTTAGAAGTGAGTCATTATGATCACTGTTATTAATATTTTGATGATAATTTTAGTAGATTTCTTTCCTTATGCTAGTCATTGGATGAATGGGAAATGCAACTTTGTCCTTTTGTTTTTGAAAATAATAGCTTTAGAATTTGTTTGTTCTTTCAAGTAAATTTCAAGGGACTAGTAAATCAAATACTGTAGACTTATTGAAATATGTGTTTCTCTGTAGATTTTATAGGTAATGTCCTACCCCAAAGTGAGTTTCAAAGGTGATTGATATCTTTGTAAAAATCAGACCCAGTATCTGAGTACAATTCACAGAAATTGTATTCTGCCTTTTATAGGTCAGGGCATATTTTTACCACTAACCTGTTCCTCTAAGAATGAAAGACTAGGTAAATTACTTAGCAGGTAGATAAATTACTGAGCAGGACTCCAAAATTCAGCTTCTAGACCAGAATTATTCCCTGAAATTAGATTTTCTGATTGATTTTAATGAATTTACAACTTTTCTAAGATAATAGATTGGTTAAGGCAAATTATAGATCAAGTTGAGCTAGGTGTGTGAATGAGTTATTTTTCTTCTTAGAGAACTGGTCTCCACATAGCTCCACAATGGTAGACCTTGGATATAAATGCAGAAATTTACTGTTCATTCTGTAGGAATCACTTATGTGAGAGTTCAACACTGAGATTTTTGAGTAGAGAAGTGAAATGATCAAACTTGGCTTCGGGAGACAATGAGAGACCACCAGAAGCTTGACATTGTGGGGCCATGAACAGAAAGGCTATGCCAAGTCAGTCAGCTACATGATTTTAACTGCAGGAGACAGATCATTTCTCTGTAACCAGTGCCAAGAGGAGCATAACCCCCAGAAAAGTCGTTTTTCCAAGAAATGATGAATCATTTTCGTATACTAAATTCACTATTTCAAATGCAAATAGGAATGTTTATTACACAGTATTTTGGAAGACACATTTGCTGTTTCCATTCTTCTTCTCTTTCCATTATGGAGGGAGAGAAAGAGATGAGATGAGAGAGAGATTTATAATTAGTGCCAGATAGATTTTAAAATAATGACTCTAAAATATTGAAGGCTCAAGTATAAATATAAGGAACTTTATTTAACAATTATTTTCAACATACAATTTAGGAGATTTAAATAATATGATTTTTAGAGTAGAAACAGTTAAATTTTCAGGACCAATTTCCAGAGTTCACATTCAACAGCCCATGGATAACATAATGTAAGATGTATTTAAATACCCAAAAGTAATTTCATCAGGCAATGAACCACGATGTCTTTCCCGTTTGTTCTTACTCAGAACACACTCACCATTTCACTTGGCATCCATCACTTTTATTTTGTATCAGATACTCATTGTCTGAAGTAATAATGGATAAGTGATCCAAAGAATACAGTATTGCTTTGGACTGCTGACACATGGCAGAATGCTGCATTATGCAGAATTGTGCTGCTAGCCCAAATACCCACGTTTAGCTCAGAGCTCTTTGCAGAAAGCAGGCATTGCCCCCATATTTTTTGTATAATAGGTATTCTGTAGTGAGTGATTAAAATGGAAGTCTTTCTTGTTTTGTTCAATAGAATGGGAAATGGTGTATAATGTATTTAATTTTAATAATATCAATCCACAGGCACATTTTCCATGAATCATATTTAAAAGCCTGCTGTTTATTTCTCTAGGATAAAATATCTTGAAGTAGTAGACAGTTTGAGACAAAAAATAAGAGGGAACTTTCAGATTTTTATCTGACTTCTTTGGAATAGAAACTGACATCATATAATATTGAAGTTCTCCAGGAAAAAAAAAATCTATGCCACAAAAATGCCACTGATAAAATAACAAAGAATGGAGTCAAGAAAGCATTTTCTATTTTCCCATAAGACAACATTCAAAAAAAAAAAAAAAAACAAGCAAGATTGTGGATGTGTAATTATTTTCAAATACTTTCCTATTCAATGAATAGCATGAGCCTGGGAGGGGTCTGCCCACAATAGGAGGCCATTTCATGAATGTTGTGGTAGAATGGATATCATTTACCACAGAAGACACATAAGGCATGTTTTTCTATTGTCACACAGAGGAAAAATAGATGTGCGTTCTGAAAATTCTAGAGATGTGAAAAAATACACATATGTAGTTATTTCTCAGTATTTGTAGGAGATTGGTTCTGGGATGCCCTGTGGGTACCAGAATCTGCAAATGCTCAAGTCTCTTATCTAAAATGGGATAGTATTTGCTTGCAATCTACACACATCCTCCTGCATACTTTAAATCATTTTGAGATTGCTTATAATAACTAATACAGTGAAATGCTATGTAAATAACTCTTAGTAGTGCATTACATAGGAAATAATGACAAGACAAAAAATTTGTGCAGAATGTATTTGGTACTAACACGTTAAAAAATGTTTTTAATCCACAGTTGGTTTGTGGATGTGAAACCTGTTGATATGGAGGACTGACTATACATCTTAAAAATGATGTCCTAGAACCTCATTTAAATGGAGTCTTCAAAGAGGGAATGTATATCTTGGTTAATCAAATTTTCAAGTCACCGATTTGATTTGTTACTGAGAATTGGATTGACCTTTCTATGAACAAAGAGTCAAAGACCATGACTTAGCATGGAGTTGTGCATTCTTTCTCCTTAAACACAATAAAACACAGCACATTGGTTTTCTCTGTTTCCTAATTGCATACAACACAGAGACTACATCTGTACCTCCAATGATTTTAAAACCTGAATTTCTTCACAGTAATAACTCTGTCCAGTAGCCTAGATACAAATTTCTCTTTGTAAAGTACCTGAAGTTTAGAGGAAGTGAGAGGAAAATGGGGAAACAGGCTCAGCTACAAGGGTTATTGCTGACATAGGCAAAATGAAAAAGAATATGCAATGATATAAAACTGAATAGCTGAAAAATGTCAGTTCTATAGGAATCATAGGAGTGCATCCTAGCCTTGTAATATTCCTATCCTAATGAAAGAATGTGTCTATGATTATAATATGGTTCTTCCTAGTTGGATTGTAGACAATTGCTAATCTTCCACATTGTACTGATAAAATGTCATAAACATCCACTTTGAAATTTTCTTTCAAATTACTTTGAAATTTCTCGAAGGTGTTACAGAAAAATATCACTGATTACAATAAAAAATAGCCATTTACATTTCAACTACACAAGTTATTTCTTGACCTGTGACATTAGTTACAGCTATAGTTGAATATTTTGTTTCCTGATAATATAAAATGAATATATTTCATTAATTAAAACACTGGCAATGTAGGCTTAGTTGAAGCCATTTCTCTCTGAAATTCACTTCTTTTCATACTCAGTGCCTGCTGTCTATTTTCCTTTATGATGAAGAGTCTTCTGGACTTTATTTTGGGAGAGAATGGTATTATTGCTTTCCCATTGGGAGGATACTTACTTCCTTCTCCATTAATGTGAATGGATTCACATTGATCCATTTGCACTCTCTTATTTGTCTCCCTGGTGGTTGAAGGCACCATTTCTAAATCATTGACCAGGGTACAGGAGCAGTTTAGACAGATGAGAATTGCTATGTTCTTTGCTGGAAAGTACTCAGGCTCTGATATCATCTGGTTATGTGGTTGATCACTTCTTAGGCCTCAGTTTTCTCCTCTCAACTGAGTTACTTGGAACAAATTATGAAATAGATAGATAGATAGATAGATGATAGATAGATTTTAAGACAGGGTCTCACTAGGCATCCATGCTAGATTTGAACTCTCTATAAGGCCCAGGCTTGTCTCAAAAAAAATCAGAAATAAATCCATGAAGAGCATGAATACCATACACATGGTAGTTCAAGATTTCCTTATTAAGTACATGAATTTAGTGATGTTTTAAAGTATCATCACATTTTCCTAAGCGCTGTTGTAACTGAATATGTTTTTTTAAAAAAAACCCATTCTTTGTGTAATATTTTTAAGTTCATAGTCTCTAATAATAGCTCCTGTAATTTTTGGTCATGTACTATGTAACTTGTGTAGAGCTAGTACTGAGTATTAGCTCATTGAATCTTCACAACAAGTCCTTAGAGTACAATTTCATAGATTAAGGTACTGGGTAAATTAAGTATTTTGTTAAAGATTTCAGAGTTATTAAAAGAAAAAACATCTATACATAAGCTTGAACTTGAGGTGTTGCCACATGTACCATACTGCTTTCAGTGTCAGTGCTGGATGCATGAAGAGAGTTCATTAGCTCTTGCAATTCTCTCAACCTCACATAGCAGACATGTTGATATCTGTTCATTGCACCTTCCCAGCTGAAGCATTTCCTAATACTCAACTTAATTATTGCTTTGGCCTTAAGGAGACTAGAATCTGTGAGGAAGCCCTTTGAAATCCAAAGAATTAGCGTTCAGTTTTTTGTTCAGAGAACTTTGAGCAAGGTCATGTCTGTTTCCTGAATGGACAGGATTAGGATAGGAAAACTGGAGTGTTTCCCAGCTTAAAGGGAGCCAAGTTTTCACTGTGTCATTTCATTATTCTCTTTGAAGTAAATTCCCAGAAAATTAGACGCACCCATGGTAAACTTAAGTATAAAACACAAAGCCAACTAGGAATGATTCTGGGAGTTTGCCGCCATTGTGGACTGCATATATTTTTGCTTCCTTCTATTTGTGAAGATAATCATGTTTCTTGAGATTTCAGAGAGTGAGATTAATCACTGCACCCTCTGCAGTGATATGATTTTAAGGTATCCTGAATTATGCACAGGGTAAATTAGGAATAGGAAGAGCTCAATTTTAGTGAACATGTGATCCCATCATAGCTATAGGGTTTAGTTTCGTCTGTTCTTTTAATCTGCCAGTATAGATCATCTATTGTTTTGTGATTTTTTTTCCCATGAAGTAAGTGTTTTTATTACTGTTTCTGAATTAGTGGATTGTTAGCTAAAAATAAATATGTCCATACTCTTACAGAAAAAAATCATTCCTAAAAATCTGAGTAAGTGGATTTAAAAAAGAAAATAGCTCCCAGAAAAATGTCTGGTCTACATTTGGTCTCTTTTGTGAAGGTCATTTTTAACCATGAATGAGCTAAACACATTTTAAGCCATGAATTAACTAAATTAAATGTCAACAAAAAGTCAAAATTTATCATGAAAGTGATCAGTACTGCATGTGGGAAAGACTTGTTGCTATGGATATGAATGAGACCTTCAGATGTCTTATAACCACACTTAGGGAGTAGTCGGATCAGGTTTGACCACAGAGTCATGAAGAGTGGGAATCAGTCCCGTAACTTTCTGCTCACCCAGTTTGTAAGTGCCCTAAATACCTCTAATTCCAGATTCTCAGAAAATAACAATCAGGGACAACACTTTGCTTTCCTGTCTAGTCTGAGTGTCATTATTTCTACAAAGTCTCTGAGCTAGTAAGCACATCAAAAATACAATCTATCACAACTTAAAATATCCTATTAGCTCTTCCACATCCTCTTTCTCATGTGGCCTAAACTGCTGTGTAACCTACTGGAACTCTAAGAGTGCTAGTTCCCACTTCCCACTTATTAAACCTTAGCCTTTCCCTCTCAAATGCCAAGATGATATAGTAGGTCTAATCAGCGTATTTTATTTTGCCCTTTCCAATAAGCTGTTTGATGATGTCGATTTACTGCTAGAGAATGTTTTAAAAAGATCTGCTTTTGGATATGCCTCTGTCCCTTAGGGAAAAGGCCCTAGCATTTTCAGTAGCTACTTTCTCCATTTTGGACATCCTTTGGAAAAATCCACTTATATGTTTTTCCATCTCTTTTACTTACTAAAACACAAGAAAATTAGAATTATTAATATCTAAATACTTATTATTATTCTTGTCTCCAAGCTTTCTTTTGTGCTATGAAACATCCATCGGGGTTACTCCATGCCATGATGCAAGTTTGATACCATAAACATTCACCCAGCTTCCAGATTGCCACTCTTATTTTCCTTCTACCTCATTGACTTTTCTTTCTCAGCCTCCTTACCTGGCTCTTCCTCCTCTGTCCTCTAAATGTCAGGGTAGTTTAGGGCTCAATTCTCTATCTTCTCTCCTCCATGGATATTCACTGCCTGGGGAATACTTCCATTCCTCTGGTAGTACATATTTAAATACTAACGTTTTCAAGGACTTATTTGCACTTTGGAGCTCTGGGTTCCAGATTAGTATGCTAAGTCTATATGCAACAGCTCAATTCTTATATCCATAAAGTTTTACAAACATCATGACTACAGGACTCAACATTTTCTCTAAAAGTGCTCTTTCTCTAGACTTCTCATTTGAATAAAATATACTACTATTCAATCACTTGACCAGGCCAGAATCATTGACTTATTTCTTTCATTGTTTCCATACACAATAAAAGTCCTGTTAGCTTTTCTTCCAAAATATAATGTGACTTTATTATCTTCTGTCTGTGGGGATATTACTGTCACCTAAGCTATCACCATTTCATCAGGCCACTGACATAACATCCAGACTGGTTTCTAGCTTTCAGTTTTTTTCCACTACAGTTTGTACTTCACAAAACAGTGATTTAAAAAAATTAATGTATAGCAGAATATAGTTTCCCTGTTCAAAACTCTACAATAGCTTCCCATTACAAGTCTAGTAAGATACCACTCCCTTACCATAGTCCACAACATGCCACCTTGGTGTCCTGACCCCTTGTTGCCTACCACTTCCTCTCACTAACTCTGCTGCAGCTTTCCTGACTTACTACTTTTTGCTCAAATACACCATGGCAGTCCTGGCCTTGTGGCCTGTCACCCTCTGCCTAGAATACTCTTTCTTATTGCCTCCATGCATGGTGCCTCCTCATACCAGCCAGGTAGGTGTCTGCCGAAATATCATCCCAGAGAGTTTTCTCTGCTATTCTCCCCCTTTCAAATAGCTTCTCATCTCCAGTTAATCTCAAGCTCTGCATGATGTTTCATTATTTTTTATGGCATTTCTTACTACCTTGCAATATTTATTCCATTAGAATGGAACAGTGAGGACAGTGTTCTGTGTCTCTAGCACATAGAACAGGGCTGAGTGACTGGTTGCAATTCTGGGTAAACAAGATAATTTAAGCATCAACAGACCTGTTTTGCTGCCTTTTGTGAACCATTTTTCATTTGTTTATATTCCCATGTTTTGCTAACTTTAAAAAAGATTAGATCTATACTGTTTTAAAGAAACCCTTCCTAGGCTGGAGGTGCTTCTCAAGCAGCAGAACATCTGCTTAGCAAACATGAAGCCCTGAGTTCCAACCCCAGTCCCCTCCCCCACAGCAAATAAAAACAAAAAACAAAGAAACGTTCCTAAAAGCCTCAATATATGGGATTTTTTTTTGAAATGTTGCAAAAATACTGGATTTATATTGCAATTTATCCATCTGAAATATTTTTGGGTGGTCCAAATCTTCAAGAGATTACTGCAACAGACCTCAAATTTTAATGTTTATAACAATTTTCTAGGGTTGCTGCCTGGTAAATCTGGGATTGTCTTCTAAATCCTGATTTGTTAATAAGCCCCTGGCTGACTTTGATGCAGCAATTCCTTGAACTGCCTTGAGAAATACTGGGCTATGGCTTTAATAATTCCTTTCATTACTTTGAGAAAAGTAGACACATGCCTGTCTGATTCACCTCTAGCAGAGAACTAAATTGTGTCACTTAGGTGCCTAATGCTGAGTTCCAGAGACTATAGTTCAGTCATGAGAGCTATCTGTCAACTAGGTGGAAGGCAGAGGATGATTATAAATTGAAAATGAAACCTTCTTGACACATTGTGCTGTCAAGAACAAATGGAAAATATAGGCAAGGAAGCAGAGACATAGTCAAACAGGTGATCAGCCCAGGAAGAAAATGAGGGGGCAAGAGAAGTTCAGAATGTGAGCAGAGAATTTTTCTAGATGGAATTGAAATTCCTCAGAAACTACCTGGTGCAGCTTCACAAGTATAAGGATACATTAAACTTGATGAGTTGGAAACAGAGAGAAAATATAGCTTTGCACTGCCCATAACCACATACAGTATAGAGACCTCTATTGTGGTCAGTGAGCTCTCACCCACATACTTCTGTTCCAGGTCATTTGGGTGGGATATGGAGAGATGTTAGCCTATAGGCCAGGTCATAGATGTCTACAGCCTGTGCATGTCCTGTAATGTGATAGGCAAACTGGGAGTGAGGGAGGGGATAGAGGAGAATTTTTGAATTTGATATATATGTCACAATTTCAGTTCTCAAAAAAGTATACCATTTTAATGTTATTAATAACACCTATCATCGTTTTCCAACTCCACTTAAATTTAGATGGAATAATTTAATTGCTTCTTAATTTTGCTTTCATAGTATGGCAAAAGATTTCCTGCATATCTATTTTTGGTCCTTTGAAGTATAACAGTGATAAACAGTGATTTTAATCAAAAGCTATTAATGACATTTATTGAAAGCTTATAGATGAGGACACTGTGGTTCTGGCATCTTTATGATTTTCTTAATTAGGTCATATAACCATGGATACCAGAACTGGGATTTGAACCTGGGTCTGTCTGGTCAAAGCCTGGGTCATGACTAGGCTTCCTGAGCTCAGTGCCAGCAGTACTGCCTTGCTTTCTCTCTCCACCATCTGCCACATGTGCCCTATACCACACACTGGAGGTGCAGAAGCCCTCCCTCCAGGAGATGCCCTGTCTAAACACCAAACCAATGATTTCTGGTATGGTGGATGGGCTATCCACCATCACAAGTGCTGAGACTGTGCTCATTGGTCCTGAGGTGAACATTCTGGCTTGGTTGGTGAATGGTCAGAGGCTAGGGCCTCACATCTACCCAATCTGCTTCCCTGGACATCTGACTGCTTTTTCCTTTTCTATACCATTTACATTCTCTGAAAATAGAGTCTAATTCAGAATTCCAGCCAGGGAACCTTGGCTATAGGATACTTTTGTCTCATTCTTAATAGTAATTTTCTTTGGTAACAGTCATTGATTCCAATTTCATACCAAATGACTTGGTATTGACTTCCCTTTCCTATACTTTGGATTCCTCTTGCTGCCAATTATTAGAAACACTGGCAGCATCCCTGTCCTGCTTGATCAGAGTGTGTGCATCATCCCACTGTGCCTAGGATTCCCTATACCTTCTCCAATACTATGATTTGCACTGGGTACAGTCATGTATTCAAGACAGATTTGTGGGCAAGAAGAGGTCAGAAATGGGGTCTGGGGATATACAGTTAATTTAACCTAGTAAATAGGCTAGTCCTATTCAGGGTAATTATTGAATCCAACAAGGATAGGGGCCTGGAACATGAAAGGACTTCATAATCAGGTTAAAGGTGAGTCTAGATTTCTGATGAGATACACTTCAAACAGTGTTTGTGCTCTCTGAATTTATACTCAGGAAATGAGTTAGGAAGAACCCTGCTTCCTTCTGTTGCCTGGCTAAACAGATGGGAGCCAAAAGGAAATCCTGATATAAAATTATTCCTATAGCAAAAAGGCAAAGAACCTAAGTAGAACAAGACAGTTCCATTTTATGCTTCAGAAGAGTTTATTTTAGTGATTTGTTGAATTGTCAGTCTTCCCTGTGATGGTGTGATCTTTAGGAGGGCCACCAGTTTTTTTGTTGGTCATTGTTTCCAGTAGGGGACACAAAGAATGTTTTCAATCACTGTCAGCTGCTGGAAGCAATGAATTGATGAACAAAAAAATCTTCCTATTAGCAAATAAATGATAGTGAAGAAAAGATGGGTCCTGACTCTCTTCCAGATTTTAAATGAGATGCTCTTAAATCTTGTTAAAACTATCTACACAATAATTATGAGTCAAGATTATAATGGTGAGCACAGAACCATGCTTTTCATAGCACATTGTACTTTTCAAATGATTGTAACATTTTTTTTACTAAACTCTTTAAAGCTCAGAATAGTCATGTTTGAGATCTATGCCAATAGAATGGTTATATTTAATACATTGCTGGCTAAAACCCATCTAAAATTCCCTTTTCATTTTCCCCTCACCCTTCTCTCTGACTCTATAATGGAAGACCTAGGCACCATGGTCAAAATTCTGCTATACAATCACTCCTGGAATTAGCTGGCTTTGGTACATTTGTACATAACAGTTCTAATGTAACAGCAAGAATTTTCCACCTCCTGTTTATTTCTCTGAAGCTGCAATAAGCAATCCTATGTGACATTGCCTGTGGTGCGGTTGCCAGGCAGCAGAAAGAGATCTGCAGCAGGAGGCGGGAGAGCTGGGGGAAGAGAGAAGAGAAAAGCCAAAGAGGAGGAGGGGAACAGGGCTGAACAAGGGGGGGGGGGGCTGGGCTATGAAACTGCTGAGCCAGAATTCCATCTCCTTGTCATCTTTCATGTTCCAGGCACATAATGAGCCAATGAGCTGAACCTTAGAGGCGAAATAAAGATGGAAAAGAAAGAGTTGAATGTTGTCATTAAATAGGGTGTCAGTAATGTTTCTTATTTTGTGAAGAAAAGGTTTCAGATTGTTTTTTTCTCCTGAACTTTGTGTCCTGGTAAATGCAGCTCTACAAATATAAAAAGGGACAGCTTCTCAGTGGGCTGACGTTGCCCTAAAGCAACAAACAATTAACACATAATATCTTCCAGCACAATGCCTGGGGAACATACACAGTTATGCTCAGTTATAAGTGGAAAGGTTACACTCCTCCCAAGTCTCATGGTGTGGGGAAGTAAAGCACAGAGAAAGGGTACCCTACCCTTTATGGAATGTGCAGAACTGGAAGGCATCAAGCTGAGAGGTCATTCAAGGTGATTCAAGAAGCCAACCTCTTCACTGTGAGGTTTCTTCAGCTTGTGGAATTAGGAGCTGCAGCTAAATCTTATCTCTTGGCTTCACAAGAATCTTTCTCTAATGAGATTAAAATGATTGGACTGAGATCCTAGCAGAAGGGGTGGGGCAGATGGCACACAGGTCCTTCCATGCCGACCTGGATGTCCCCCAGCACAATACGTCTTGCCTTTTGCCAGCCTTCCAAGCTGTCTGTGACTAGGTTGGACACTCTCCAGTGCTAACAGACAATGATTTTTATTTAGCTGTTTGATTATTCTTGTTAATCAAATAGAGCAAGAACAGAAGGTTTGCTCAAAACAAACAATGTATTTACGGATAGCTTTGTGTAGTGGATGCACATTTTAAGGCTCTGACGTTGCTAGTCACTCCTATCAGAAATGTAAACCCATTATCTGGGAAAAAAAAATTAGAAACATGAATGCTAAAAATAGCAAGGTGATGGAAAAGAATTCAGAGTTAGTATAATGATGACCAAGTTCCTTATTTCATTATTTCATGTTAGCAATGGGAGCTGGGAGGTGTAAAATTAAGATCATCAGCTCTGAAAATTGTGAGAAGTAACAGATGATTGGTTCCCCCACCACATCACTTCCTATTCAGGTTGTTTCACCTGTGCCGTGACTTGGGTCACCACTCAGGTCATAAGTGAATCAGTTGAGAACTGAAATTGTATGCACATTCTAAGAGGAAGATGAAGGACCAGAAGAGCAGCACTCTTTAGCAGATACTATGTAAAGAAGTAAAAAGGAGGTGCAGATGTGGAATTAATCAGAGACATGGAGTGCTGGAAATGAAGCAAACCATGTCTGCCAGGAACCAGAGTTAGAAGCAAGGACAGTCACTTTGCTGTTCTCAGAAGACTAGCACTTTTTCCTAGGAACTGCAAAATATTTACAGACACTTGACAGTTCTCTAGGTAGCACAGTTGGAGTATGGACCCTCAAGCTCTCCAGAATGTCCTGTGATTGAGGTTTTGTCTCCATTGCACAGCAGGAGGAACTAATCAAGGAAGCTGCTGGTTCGCCTGACCACACTGGTTAACGACAGTTTCCACAGAGCCTCCCTGGAAACTGAAGATGAAATATCACACTATTTTTTTCATGAGAAATTGCACTTTTAATCAAAGCAAAAGGGAAAAATACTCTGGAGCCACTCTCATAGTTGTGGTACAATGGAAATTTCTACTAAAGTCTATAATCATTCTTCATTTTATACTATATAGATTTATCTCTTACAATTTAGTGTTTATCAGCGTTAGCATGAATAACAAAATGTTAATGAGACTTTTCTAAGTCTCACTTGAAATTCCAATGTTGGTAGAAATACTTGATTACCTCCCTGCCCTCCACAAATTCTAATGAAAGAAGATTAACCATTTATACAGGATTTGCTAAGGGGTGGACAACACCCAGTACCGTGACCTTTACAGCATCAATTAGCTCCAGCCTAGATACGAGAGACTCCCAAATAATAAAAGGCCATTTTTGTGCTAGAACTGTCTAATGTGGATGCTGCAGCATTATCACTCATCCCCGCATTCTTCTCTATCTCACACCGTGAAGGAGGGTTCCATGTCACTTATGTCCTCACAGGAATGACATATGGTGACAGCATTCTTGGGGCAAACTGGCCTGTGTCTCCTGGAGTTTGGCAAGCTATGAGTTTGAAGAGCAGAAATTTGATACCACATTTCTCCAAAGTGAAATAAAGACATCATCCTGTACCATGAGGTAGGTAACAAAGGATGGAAAAAAGAGAAATTACAACCAGGCACTGGTGGCTCACACCTATAATCCTAGCTATTCAGGAGGCAGAGATCAGGAGGATTGTGGTTACAAGCCAGCCCTGGGCAAGCAGTTTACCACAAGAACCTATCTCAAAAAAAAAAAAAATCACAAAAATGGACTGGCAGAGTGGTCCAAGCAGTAAGAGCACCTGCCTAGCAAGCGTGAGGCCCTGAGTTCAAACCCCCTTGCACCAAGAGAGAGAGAGCAATTACTACCTTTCTATTACTAAGACAATGATTCTGATCCAGTTGAAACTAATTATGAAGTGTATTTGATATTTCTAACTCAGCCAGAACAGATTAACATATTCCATTTTCCCCTTGCTGACGAGAAGAGGTTCAAGCTCCTCTGAACCTCCTTGTAAACATACCTGTGCACAGCACTTATAATGTAAACAGAATAGCCAGCATAGCTTTCCTTGAAAGGTCTAGATTGTTGAAAAGGTGTTAAAGCAATTCACAATAGTGTTGTGCTTTGTATTTGCAGTGCAAATATGAAAGGACTTTTGATCCAAGCCTTTCCAATGTAGAAGCCAGGCATAATTTTTAGGATAGATAAAGAAAAATAGAATCTGCATCTCTCTTTGAAGAATCCAGCTCCAGCTGCCAAGAGAGGCAGAATAACAGAACAAATAGATTCCTGTGAGAGGATAAGCACCTTTTCAATCCTGGAAGCTTTGTCATTTTTTCAAAACTAGCACATTTTTCATAGTTTGCCACAGTGATGTTCAAGTGGATAAATGGATATAGTCAGAAGCAAGTTAATTCTATCCAGCTCCTTTTTTTGAGGATAACAGATATCCTCAAAGAGAAGAAGAACAAAGCAATGGTAGGTGAAGAAAATAAAAGCCTAGTGTGAAAATGAATGGATTCAGAAGCCAATTAAAATAAAGTATAGCTTTAAAAGATTCCCTAAATTATTCACATGTTGCACTACTGGAAAAGCAAAGGTTTCTCTCAGCCATTCTTTCTCAAATGTTTTGTTTTTGTTTCCAGAAATAACAGGCTTAATTAAGTGTGCAAGATGCACTCAAGTGATCCAGACTAATGCACAGAGGGATTTTGAAGTCACTTAGAAGATTTTAAGCAGAAGTTTGATTTGCCAGGTTTAGATACTAATGGAGAAATCTCGTCTTCAGGGAAAAAGCATGCATGAGCTATGTACGGCTTTGTTAGAGTTGTCAAAGCCAGTTACTACATTACTGGGGAGGAATAATATGAGAGTAACAAACATTAAACAGAGTGGAAAAGAAGTTAAATTTCATTAAATTCCTTAGATGTGTGAAGGTAGTTTCACATGCATTATTTTATTTAAATCTTAAAACAACCTATATTTTATTGCTCCATCCGTAAGATACATAAGCCAAAAGCCTGAGAAGGCCAAGAATATAATTCACTGAAACCCAGGGTAACTGACTGATGGAGAATCCAATGTCTCTTCCATCACATCAACTCTTCTCTCCATGCTGGTGAAAAGGCATAACTAGTAAACACTGGCCTGTTCAGGAGACACAAGAGTCTGATAATGAACTAAAAATATTCCATCCATTTAATACAGAATGATAATATCTGTGAACAGTCCAGTTAGAATGTGCTTGTTGCCTGATCAGAGTTATAAGGCAACATCAAGCATTCAATAGGATTCTACAGGAATGATCACAAAATGTTGACAGTCTGAGTTCCTGAACTTGAATATAAATGCTAATTTCAGGGTCACATGGTGTGACTTTAAGAATTATTTTTGTATGAGACAGAAAGAGACTGAAAGGGAGGATAGAAGAAGGGAGAATGAGAGGGAGAGAAAGAGAGACAAAGGAGAATGAGCTGCAAACCAGTCAAAGCACTGGAGTGAATTCATTCCTCAAATCATGCTATTTATCTGTGACTGTAAATTTGAAAGCAAACTGGATAAAAGTCTTCAGTTTCAAAAAGTCTAAGTTCATTATACATTTCATGACCAGTATTTTTTTTAACTAACCCTCCTAAAAGGAAATGAGTCCACTTTAGCACACAGGGCTAGACCAGCCAATATTCTACTGGCTGTTAATGACTAGCATCCTGGAAGTCACCTGGGTGTCTAGCACTGGAACTTGAATCAGGAGACATGCACTGTCTCGATATTACTGTTGAGAAAACAAGTGAGGTTTTGCAAGTGAATTATTCTGTCTTGGTTTCAATTTCTCAGGTATTATATACAAATGTACTTTAACATACATCAGCATTTATGAATATTTAGTAAGTATACATATGATGCTAGTTGTTAAATGAATTTACAAAATAAGGAACTGGATTTTGTGTTCTCTAATGTCCCACAATGCTCTTTTTATTTGTTGAACATGCTCAGGTACTAGATTCTTCTAGAAATTATCCCAGATAAAAATAAAAAGATAAGTCATATATTTTCAGAGTTCTTTGCCAAGGATACATGAATATGCCAAACTCTTTAATTTAAAAAAGTGTGACCAAAAAATAAGACATGAGATGTGAAGAGAAAGAAAGGACAGATTCACCAATAAGCCAGCACATTGCTCTAAGACTTCCCACTGATAACATGTTATGTTTTAGAAAAGACACTGAGCAAGGAGTCAGTGGAGAGATAGGATTTATTACCTTCTTACACTAAATAGCTCAGTGCCTCTGGCTGGCATTTATTCTCTATGGTTCTTGGTTTCCTCAATGGTAAGGTGAACTGTAGTATTGTTCTGTAGAGGTAGAATGGAGGTTGGGTCAAAATGTCTAGTAGTTGGTCAAGAAAAGCAGGAAATTTAGGAAAACCCATATTGTGAAAAAAAGTATCATATTCAACCAAGCAGAAAAGCTTATATGTATGCAATCACATTAATGTAGCCAATAGAAGGAATTTTTGCAATAACTTGATAAAATGATAAATCTGATGTAATAAAGATAAACTGGTCTGAAAAATAGAGTTCTTTGTGAAAATCGTCATCCTTTAAAAATTCTTCTTAATCTATGTTTATGTTACAAAAAGCAGGGATACTGACGACCTACATTCCAGGAGACCAGATAAAAAGAAAGTATAGCATGAGATGGCAGAGGAACTTAAATTTAAATATTACACAACTCATAAGATTAGTAGGTCTGAAAGTACTTGCACTGAAACAATATTTTTAAATACATTATTATATTAAAAGAATAATAGCAGTATACAGTCAGACAAGTTTTGTAAAAATACAGAAGTGTGTGTGTGTTTGAAATATTGAAAACAGTTCTAGAAACTTGTCCCTCTGGGCTGCTATCAGAAACAGATATTTGGGTGAGAATAATTATATGAAAAAGTTTTCCAAATTTATTTGTGTATACTATTCATTATATGAATTGTATGTGATGAAAATATATGCACATATTGCATTGTGCCACTTAAAATTAATTTTCAAGAAAAGAAAGAAAGGAAGGAAGATAGCACTGGAATTTATACTAACCTACAATTTATTAGCTCTGAATATTTGAATAAGTTAATTAACTTTTCTCACCAAAGTTTTCTTATATATAGAACAGAGATAAAAATAGGTACTTCACAGTGTTTTCATAAAGATTAAAGATAATATATGTAAAGTACCTGGAACATATTCAAAATTTAATAAATTGTAATCATTACAGGAAGAAGATAGATGATATAATCTTGGTTTTATTTTATGGATCAATGAAATGGATTCTTATTAGAATCCTTTATTACCTGGCACCACCTCTTCTCCTCCATCCCATCTCCCCAGTCAAATAAGAAACTAGAGACCTAGAAACTGGAAAAAAGACTAAAAGAGGCAATGACAGAATACGTGTTGTCTCATTCTTCTTGTAGCTTCAGAGCCTTCTCTGTTAGCTTGCTATATATATTGCACATTACAGAGGACATGTAAAAGCTTTAAGGGCATGTGCTCCTAAGAATCCTGTCGTGTAATAGGTGAGCAGGCAGAGGTGAGTTCCATTCCTCCTCATGTCCCTTTCTGCCTGTTCCCCGACTCTCCCTTGGAGATGAACTCGGCATGAAAGAAGAGGCATGATTTGAGGCAGCTGGCCATGCAATGAGTTTCAAACCATCGAGATCAAACCACTTAAAATCGCTTTCAATCTTCGAGGCAGTCCTGACAGGAAAAGTAAATGCAGTACAATTTACAGCAAAATGAAGAGGCATGGGCACCCTACCTCCTGCAAACTGTTGTCACATGACTCAGAGAAAGACTGGGATGGAAAGAAAAATTGCTGAACTATATGGCTTTGAGATTTTACAAACCAGCAAAAGAGCATGGCTCAGAGGCTCTCTGCTTAGAGAAAGGAGATGATCAAGGGATAAACAGTGGCAAGTCTGCTCTGGACCTCTTTTTCTTGCTTAGGGTTAGGGCCACAGAAACATTTTTCATCAAGTCTCTTGTTATTCCTACTTATTCAGGGTCACCTGAACATACTGTGTATCCAAAGAAAAATGCACTGCTTCCCTTGAATAGATGAACCTGTGCCAGGGAGCACATTCTGTTGTATGTAGAATGTGGACTGGCTTTTGTCTCCATGTGCGCCTTTGGTCTGGCATCCTGTGCAGTGAACAACCTGAGCAATTATGTGCAGCAGCCCTGCTCTTATCTATCCAAAGTGTCAATTAACCTAGGCACATGCTTTGTTTTCCCATCTTCCTACATTCATTCATATGCTTCCTTCTTCAAACACAAAACTGGCCATTTTCTCAAGGCCTAATACTTATGACCCCAAAACTGGCCAGTTTCTCAAGGTTCAAATAGTCCTGTAAGAGGCATCATTATCATCCGCTTCTTCCCAGTAAGAAAAAAAAGGGTCAAAAACCACTCCAGTTATTTACCCAAGGGTACATAAATAATAACAGAGTCAATCTGCCTCAGGACCCCAATTTTTAAAATCATCTTCTAGCCCCTTTCATTAAGACAAAGTATGATTGACATTCAAGCTATTTAAAGTAAAATTTAAGTTATGGGCTTGAGTAAGAGGAAGCTTCCTCTCTCTAAGTATTATTAAGAAGTACTTTGGTTTTTGAGGAATTCATAGTTTTCCATAGTGGCTGTACTAATTTAGATTCCCACCCGTGGACAAAGGTTTTCTTTTCTACATCCTCTCCCTCATTTGTTATCTTTAGTCTTTGCATTCATAATGGCCATGCTTTCTTTGATGGGGTGATAACTCATTGTTATTTTAATTTGCATTTCACTGATAATTACTGCTGTTGAGCATTTTTTCATGTATCTGTTTTTGGGCATTTGTATATCTTTGAGAAATGTCTGTTTAGATCTATTCCCCATATTTTTAACCTGATGAGCTTTTTTTGCTATAAAGTTTTGAGAGTTCTTTATGTGTTCTAGATATCAATTCCTTGTTACATGTATACCGGAAATTCTACTCCTGGGTATATATCCCAAAGAAAGGAAATCAGTATGTTGAAGCGGTATCTGAACTCCTACATTCATTCATTGCAGCACTATTCACAATATCTAAAACAATGGAAACAGCTAAAGTGGCAAGGAGACACAATGGAATCCTATTTGGCCATCAGAAGAATGAAATCCTGCCATTTGAGGCAACATGGATTGAACAGGAGATCACCTTGTTAAGTGAAATAAGCCAGGTACAGAAAGACAAGTACTGCAGGATCTCATTCTGATGTGGGATATACAAGTTGATCTCAGAAGCTGTGAGTAGAATGGTGGCAATCAGAGGCTGGGGAGATTAGGGGAGAGAGGGATGGGGAAAGTCTGATCAATGAGTACTAAGTTACAGTTAGGAGCAAGAAGTTGTCTTACGCTGTTTTTGCACAGTACAGTGACTATAGACAACAATAATGTGCTGTATATTTAAAAAATCTTGAAGAAAGTATTTTGAAAATTTCTTCTTAAAGAAATGATAAATGTTTGAGAGAACGGATACACTTTCCCTGATTTAAACATTACACAATATACAAATGTAGCAAAACATCATGTCATAACTGTACATTAGTATGTATAATTTTTTGGTTTTTTTATTATTGTGCTGGGTGGCATTTATAAAAGTTCTTACAATATATCAATTATATCATACTTTTTTTTTCCTTGCAAAAACCATCCAAGGACCAGTGGAAATTATTATTAACTTTTATTTTTTTTGTCTTCTTCAGTCTTTCCCCAAGTGTTTTTTTCCTTGCAAAATACCTGACATGATACCAGAAGGGAACCTGGGAATGGGGACCTCCAGAAGGTAGCTCAGGGATTTAAATACAAGCTGGACTGGAGGGCAAGGCATAGGTGGGACAGACAAGAGACAGTACAAGGGACATGGCTTCTTAGGTAGAGACCAAAGGTTTGTTTTCTGCAGGAAGCTGTGCCAGAAGGCAGGAGCCGGGATCCTGTGGGGAAATGGGACAGCAGAAAGGCCCCCAACCCTGGGTTGCACTCATTTATCTCGGGCAGGGATGAGCCTCTAGCTCCCTGGGCTCGAAAGATGAAGGGAGAATAAGCCAGATGTGCTGCCTCAGGGAAAGGGAGGTGCTGGCAGAGTAAGGGTTAAGGCTGGTGCCAGGCCTCTGGCACAGTGAGCCTTTCACCTCCACCTGCCTTGGGAACAAAGGGCAGGCAGTACACAGGCTTGTCTCTGGAAGGGCAGGAGGCAGCAGCAACAGGCTCCCTCTGGTTCCAGACACAGATCCAGTTAGCTGGCTGCCCACCTATGCTAACTGTGCTCAGATCCCACTGTAGCTGGATGGCTCAGACTGTGGAGGGAGGAGTGGATGGAGGCAGGGAAAAAGAAAGGGTGGGCTTCTGGGCCCCTGCAGCCCCAATGCCCCTCCCAAGGCCCTGGATCTTGGGTCCTGGATCCCCTGACCACAGACTGCAGCCAGGGGCAGCAGAGGCCAGTCAGGCCCTCAGCTCCTGGGAAGGGGAGAGGAGGAAGATGAGAAAGGAGAGTCAGTTCAGCATACATGGGGGTGGGGACATGGATGGCAGAATTCAAAGGAAGTGTAGAGGGCAACTTTTCAAGGTACATAGAGGCAGCAGCAGAGCAGTCCCTGTTCCAATCCCAGCCCTGTATAGGTTCTACATGTCCTCCCTTGGGGGCCCTGATGGAACTGGGGCTCAGGGCAGCAGGCAGATGGGTCAAAGGGAGATGGGGAGCCCAGGACACCTTAAAGCTATAGACTCAAATGCCCCGGTAGAGGGAGGGAGCTTCTGCCCCCTCCAGGGGCATTGTTGGGAGAAGGCATGCCCTTCTGTCCCACCCAAGTGCCCCTCCTAGCACCAGCCACCACTAACCAACTTCACAGGGGTACTATCAATCTTGACTTTGGGTCTTTCACCCTCTGAAGCTGCACCTGGCCCAACTCGCTTTTTGATCTCAGCAGCCATAGTCATGAACGCCTGCTCAACATTGGTGGCAATCTTGGCACTCGTCTCCAGAAAGGGGATGCCTAGAGAGTCTGCAAACTCCTAGGCTGTGATGTTGTCCACCACCTTCTTGGTGGTGAGGTCACTCTTGTTGCCTACCAGGAGCTTATTGACATTCTCCCTGGCATAGCAGTCTATCTCCTTCAGCCACTACTTCACGGTGGCATAGGATTCTTGGTCAGTGACATCATACACCATAATGACGACATGAGTATCCTGGTAGCAGCTGGAAGTGATGGTCTGGTACCATTCCTGACCAGCCATGTGTCCCTGATATGAAGTTTGATGGTTTTGCCATCCAGCTCAATGGCTTGGGTCTTGAAGTCCACGCCAATGGTGTTGATGTAGCTCTCTGCGTATGTGTTATCAGCAAACCGCAGAACCAGGCATGGCTTGCTCATACCCGAGTCACCAATCAAAAGTAGCTTAAAAAGATAGTCATACTCAGGGTTCATGGCTCCCAATGGGCTGTGCTCCACCTCCCTTCCAAGATGGTGACAGCTCTGCCCTCTAGAATATATCATACTTGAATTCACTACCTCCATCATTTTCCTTTATCCCCTGCTCCTCCACTCCTGGAACAGTTTCAACAGGAATCATTTTTCCGCTTCCATACATGTGTACACAATATTTGTACTGAATTCACCCTCGTATATCATTCCCTTCCTCCTACCAGTACCAACCCCTTTCCCCAGCCTGTTCAGTCCTCCTGTTCTGTTTGTTTAATATAGCTACACAAGGAGCTTCCTTGTGGCATTTCCATGGATACATATATATATGTATTATAACCTGAATTGGTTCGTTTCCTCTATTTTTTTCTTTCTATCTTAGTCCCTTTCTTATGATGATTTCAACAGGCTTAAAATTCCATAGTCATTCTTGTATAGAGAGAATATCCACCATATTCAGTTTCTTAACTTCCTTCTTTTACCCTCCCTCTCTCGTATGCAACCCTCCCTTAGCATGACCTGTTTTTCATAATATTGCTGTATTTCTATGAGGTCTATATTCCACATATGAGAGAAAACCTGTGGATTTTGGCCTTCTGAGCCTGGCTAACTTCACTTAAGATGATGTTTGCAAGAATTGAAGAAAGAAATTGAAGAAGACTACAGAAGATGGAAAGAGCTCCCATGCTCATGGATTGGTAGAATCAATATTGTGAAAATATTAACAAAAGCAATCTATATGTTCAATGCAACCCTCATTAAAATTACAATGACAATCATCTCAGAGATTGAAAAATCAACCCTATAGTTCATTTGGAAGCACAAAAAGACTGTGAACAGCCAAGGCAATACTGAGCAAAAAGAGCAGTACTGGAGGTATCACAACACCTGACTTCAAACTATACTACAGAGCAATAGCAATAAAAACAGCATGGTACTGGCATAAAAACAGATATGAAGACCAGTGAAACAGAATAGAAGACCCAGATATGAATCCATGCAGCTACATCCACCTGATTTTTGACAAAAGTACCAAAAACATATGATGGAGAAAAGACAATTTCTTCAACAAATGTCACTGGGAAAACTGGGTATCTGTGAGAAACCTGAAACTAGATCCTTGTCAGTCACCCTGTACAAGTATCAATTCAAAGTGGATGAAGGACCTTAATATAAGACCTGAAACTGAAACTAGTGCAGGAAAGACCAGGGAATACACTGGAATTCATAGGCATAGGCAATAACTTCCTAAATAGAACTCAAATAGCTCAGCAACTAAGAGAAAAGATTGACAAATGTGACTACATGAAATTAAAAAGCTTCTGTACAATGAAAGAAATGGTCTATAAATTGAAGAGGCTGCTTACAGAATGGGAGAAAATCTTTGCTAGCTATTCATCTGACAAGGGATTAATAACGAAAATATACAGGGATGTCAAATAACTAAACTCCCCCAAAATTAATGATCCAATGAAGAAATGGGCAAAAGAACTGAACAGAGCTTTTTCAAAGGAGGAAGTCCAAACAGCAAAAAGGCACAGGAAGAAATACTAAAGATCCCTGGCCATAAAGGAAATACAAATCAAAACCTCGTTAAGATTGCACTTCACTCCTGTTAGAATGCTACCATCAAGAACACAAACAACAACAAATGTTGGTGAGGATGTGGGAAAGAAAGAACCCTCATACACTGCAGGTGGGGATGTAAATTAGTACAACCACTATGGAAAATAGTATGGAGGCGCCTCAAAAAATTAAAAAATTTAATGCTTTATAGATCAATTAAAATAAACTTAATTTAAATAGAAAACAATAAAAACTATACCGAAAACTAAGAAATCCTTAAGTTATACAATAAAAGGGCTGCTAATACCATATCAACATTCATGTAGAATTTATGTTTTTAATCTTTTGGTTAGCATTCTAGAGAGCTGGTGAAAAATGTTGAACAAATGTTTTCTTTAAGTTAGTTAAATGAAATTTAAACAGCCAACTTTCTAGTATCTTTAAATATCATTCAGTTGATGTGAATGGAAAATTGCATATCTAAATATAAATAATTCATGACAAAAAACCCAAATAGCAAAAAGTATTCTTATTTGCCCAAATAAGCCATTATCAGAAGTAGTCAGTACACACAGATAAGTTATAGATACAAGTTATAGATAACTATACTATGCTGTACTATCAAACAATGTATGCAGGTGTGAATAAATGAATAAAAAGAAAATTAAAAAAGAAAAGTTATAGATACTAAAGGAGTACCTGTAGCTTGCCTCAGTAATGGTTACAATTTACACCAGGCTTTGATGCAGAATTCAAACAATTTTCTTTACTATCATCTGAGATTATTAGTTGAATGGACTTTCAATTTCTGTACTTCTATATGCCAGCATCTTGGCCCCTGAATTGGTTATGATAGAAATAAACTCTCTATGTGGGCTACTTTTAATTCAAGACTCAAGAAGGACATGAGATTGTGACATGAGCTGTTTGAACTGAATAAAACTCTCCTACATTTTAACTCTTCATCAAAACTATCTCTGACACTGAATTATTAAGTAAACTATTGGGATATGAAGAAAATAGCTCAAAAAATTTAAAAGCCTAATTTCCAACCCAAGATCAAATAGGCTCACTCAGCCAGAAAATAGTCAGCCAGCTAGGACTATGTTTTAAAGCAATTCTCCATCTGGTGTGCTTTTGAAAGATTAGCAAATTAATCACATAGAAGTGTGAATGAACAGAAAATATAAAGTTATCCACAAAAAAACAAACAAACATGCAAAAACCACTGCCCACACAAAATAGAAAGCAAAAAGAATGAACACAGTTGTTGGCAACTATATACCCTAAAATATCTTTTTAACACAAAATGGAAAATTCTAGGAAATAGAGGTTATCATCTCATAGCAATAAAGACAGGATAGATAAGCAAGTCACTAGTGCTGTCTGCCAAATATTTTCAGTTCTCCATCCTGTTGTGCAAGTAGTGGTATTGTCCTTTCACTCCTGTGTAGCTGGGTAAGGTCATATGACTAAATTGAGCCAATGAATTCTGTTCAAAAGTGATATGCATTATTTAGGAAATAGACTATTTAATTAACAGAGATAGAACTTGAAAAGCTCATGTTTAACTACAGCAAAGGTCTGGCAATGTCTTCATGTAAGTGCAATTTTCTGGTTCTCTCTGTGGCTACAGTGAACAGGCTACCCACTGCCACCACAAGGTGGTTTTGTAAAGTAGGCAAGAAATACATTTGATTAATTTAAGCAATTGAGATTTTGGTGTTTTCCACCACAGCATAGCCTGGTCTGTTCTAACTAATAAAACAAACATTAACCAGATCAAAGAATAACAAAAACAGCCATTGAATAATTGAGATTGTTGTTGAATTAAACAATCAATATTCACAAATACATATACACAAATATATTTATATCTAGAATGAAATTTATTATAAGAATTGTTTCACATGATTATGAAACCTACTAAGACCCTTAACCTGCAAACTGGAGATGCAAGCAAGCTGGTGATGTGAATTCTAGTCCAAGACTGAAGGCTTGAGACCCAAGAGTGCTCAGAGTGTAAGTTCCAGTTAATGGGCAAGTGAACACCAATACCAGCATCTCCATTTGTGCAGTCAAGCAGATAACCAATTCAGTCTTTCTCCTTCCGCCCTCTTTCTCTTCTGCTCACCCTCAGTGGATTAAATTATTCATCCACATTGAGGATGGACATCTGTTTTACTTAGTTGGATGATTCAAATGCTAATCTCTTCTGGAATCACCTTCAAAGATGTGTGTGGAAATTATGACTAGTCAGATATTTGGGCATCCCATGCCCAATGAAGTTGACACATAAAATTAACCATAAAAATGTAACTGAAGTAAACATTTTCACTATAAAAAAATGAAGAGTTTGGAAAGAAAAGAATCTCCTTATGTATCAAGAGAAAATATTGAACATAAAAAAGAATAATATAGCTTATTAGAGTCATATGGTAATGAATCAAGGAAAAGCAAACCTAGCAATCTAAGACTGGGTAAAAGTTAATAAAGTAAAAGAAAATTAAAACATTTAAAACAATATAAGTAGCCCCAAGCAGGGGAATAATTGTTAATTATTATGCTTCTGCTTCATGTAATGTAATGCATACAATAAAATTACTGTTTTGAAGATTATGTAAAAACAGGGTAAAGTATGTGCTACATAATGTAAAATTTAGAAAAATGGAATCCAGAGATTTGTTTCCATAGAAACATAATTTATATAAATTTTGCATTTTAAATAGGCAAGTAAGTACAATACAAAAAGTCATAATTGTTTTCCTAAGGCTGTAGAATTACAGACTATTATCATAATATTTATTATAATAGTAAACTATAGTAGACATTTAAGTTAATGCACAAAGATAAAAGAGCATAAAGAAAGTTTCCTTATTTTTGAAGGAAAATTTATTTAAATGAGGTAAATTTTATGTCTTAGTAGAGATCCTTACACAATATCATGATACCTAAAATCTCATAAGGAATTATTTCCAACTTTTTTCCTTAAGAGACTGTACACTATGACTATTATAATTTATTCTGTTTGTCTTTTTTTTTTCCTGCAGTACTGAACTCAGGGCCTCATGTTTGCAAGGCATGTGTGCTACCACTTAAGTCACTCTACCAGCTGATTTTTTTTTATCCTTTTTTTTTAAGGGACTGGGGTTTGAACTCAGGGCTTCACACTTGCAAAGGAGACACTCCACCACTCTTACTTTTCTTTCTTTTTTTGGTGGTACTGGGGTTTGAACTCAGAAATTGTATCTGTTTCTCTGTGTGTGTGTGTGTGTGTGTGTCTGTGTGTCTGTGTGTGTCTGTGTGTGGTGGGACTGGGGTTTGAACTGAGGTCTTTGTACTTGCAAAATAAGCCACACCTACCATTTCCCATTTATTCTGATTTAGAGAAATATATAAAATTAATCACTTTCAGGGAAAAACAATTCAGATGGAAACTATTTTAATAATTTTTGTGGTATTTCTGCTATCAAATCATTATAATTAGTCCAATTGACAGTATTTTTTTTTCATTGTAAGGTGGCCTAATTCTTTTTAAGCATGATTATTATTTGTTGGTGTTGTGCCATAATTATACCATAATTATTACTTATTGAAGACCACAGCTTATTATTGATGTAAACTGAGGTCCCAAAGGCATTCGAAGCCAGATGAAGTAACAGTTTGGGGACTTTAGATGCTGAGGTCACGCATATTATTTCTATCTTACTTTAGGCTTTTAGCTGGAGTCATCGTCTTAATCACTAAAAGAGATGTTACAATAACTATAACTGATCATATTTCAATGGGTACTGAGCTCACAAATCCAAGGTTGGCAACAGACAAAGACAAATGTCTTGGTGTAATAGCCATAGTAGATTATTAAGGCTACTGGATGTACCTTAAAGTAGATTACTCACTTTAAAAGCAAGTCTAAGCTTTTAGCTTCTATTTTTATGACATAATGTCAGGTGCATTCAACATAATCCCATGTTTATTAAAAATTATGAATAAATACATTACATGATGGAGAAAATGTGCTAAAATTTCAATATATAACTGCAAAGTGATTTTTGACCTTCTTCATTTGTTCTTATCAGTTTTCTATAATATCTATAAAAGCATAAACTGCCTTTGTGATAAAAAAATCAAATTTTGTCTGCACATAAAATTAATTTAGGAAAAAAATATAGCTGATGGCATTAGAATTTGCTTCATATAATTCTGTGTGCATGTGTGTGTGTGTGGTACTGGGATCAAATCCAGGATGTCCTGCTTGCTAGGCAAGCAACTCTACCACTCAGTTTACCTCCCCAGCTCCTATTTCATGTAATTTTACTATATATATATATATGATACATATGGTATACATTATAATTCTATAATTATAGACTAGTCTTTTTGAACACGTCAACTTGATACATAAAACACTTGTTAGTGTTAACCTCCCATTACATCTAGTTGCATCAAGTAGTATTTCATTACATTGAAAGAGTGCCGGTGCTAGGCATGGTGGCACGTGCTGAGGCAGGAAAATCATGTGCTACAAGCCAGCTTGGGCTACATAGTGAGACCTTGTCTCAAAAAACAGCAAGAAAAAGCAAAATAATAATATGTCATAGGAAAATCATGTACACAGAATCCCTCACCAAATTGTCTTGGCAAAGCTGTCTTTCACGTAGGCAACACAGTTACACTTCCATGGTTCTCTACCTTCTGCAGTCATCTTTAAGAGTTTAGCATTTATTATTGCTGGCCCTATGAAAGGCAGGCACTTTTAGGGGCAAACTCCTGTACTTATAAAAAAAAAACCCACCCCTTTAAAAGACTGTTAATGAGCCTCAGAATGCTGGGGCTTGAATTTAGGGCAGAGGCGCTACCACTTGAACCACGCCCCCAATCCTTAACTTTTTGTTTCAGTTAAGACTCCTGAGAAACTGACAAGGAACCAGCCAAGGTCACCGGGTCACTCTAACTCATTCTTTTAGGTGGCCTAAACTAAACTTTGCTCATTGTAATACTAAATTCTCTACCCAGAAGCACTCGTCTTGGCCATCTTTCTGTTCACACATGTGATTTATGACGGCCAATTGAGCACGCTCAGGAACGTACTGCAGGCTCCATTTTGAACATGTGATTTATGACGGTAATCCAAAGTCGTAAATGCTGAGGAATGTAGACCCTAAATTGAGCATGCTCTGGAATATGCTGTCCCATACATGCGCTTTTTTAAAATGTGAATATGTACAGATTACTCCATAAAATTCCTTTGCTGTCTTTATTCAAGGAAAGCAGTTCTTTGCAAATGGTTCCAGTGCTCTCCTTACTTGCTGCAAATAATAAAACTTTTTTCATTCTTTTATCTTCTGGTTGTGCTCATGGACTTTGCACTCACCCAGAGGAAAAGCCATTGCATTCAGTTACACTATGACCTCTTTCCCCTATACATGTGGAAAATTCATTTCAGATCATAGCCTGTCATTTTCAGTGATTTTAATGAATTATGAAAGTCTGATCTTATAAGACTCTTCCACCCACACTTCCTTGGGTTCCCCTCACTTTGCATTTCCCATTGCCTCTGGGCCTGAAGTTTCATTCATTTGAAAACTATTCTTGGAATGATCTCCCCTCCTCCAGCTGTTAATCTGTCATTAATGGACTATAAGTCATTCAGATATACTGCACCATTATGCAACCTCAACAGAGTGGAAAAAATCATTTGCTTTACTGTCAATGTAAAAACTTTTATCTTCTTTGACAGTTTTATTTAGAAAACCTCAGCTTTATTTTAATTTGAATCTAATGATGGCTTTCAGAAAATGATTTGAGTAAGTAAAAGTTTAGTGCAATGACAGCTGTCATGATTTCTGTGGTAGTTTCTCTCAAGGAGTATTTATTGAAAAGATGCATTTCAAATACAGTGCATCATTTTTGGCACAGTAAATGAAAGTTAATTATTCAGAGCTGGTAATGTGGTAGTATTTACTCAGTGGGGAATTTGAATAAGGAGGCCCATTTGTTTTATCTTCTCTCTCTTTCCTAGCCAGAACTTCCTTGAGCAAAACTCTGATTCACAGAAATCCCCCACGGCATTTGAACTTATAGTAATTGTTGAATGTTCTAACGAGGTAAAATGGCCATCACATTTTCTAATAATAAAAATAATGATCTGAAATGAATTCAGGATACAATGAACCAATGGAATGGTTTTTATTGTTCCACTTTTACTGTGAATTGCTGTGTTGAAACCAAGGGTAGGAGGGAGTACTTATAACAATCTGAGGCTGCTGTATTTTGGAACTATGTTAACCAAATTAAGCATAATTATGGTTCCCACTAAGTTTTACAAATCAGAAATGAATTTATGTTTGGCTGCTAGTGGTTAAAACAGAGATCCATACACAAAGCCCAAACCCTGGCAATTCATTTGATTATCAATAATTTTGCTGTGAAATATCGTTCCTCACGGAAATAAGGGCATTATATTGAGAGCCGAGTAAGCAAAGCTATGATATCTGCATATTTTCAGTCTGAAGAGATCTACAAATAAGCAATCTGAAAAATCCATCACTATACAACTGCTAAATTAATAACACTAAATGATTTAAAGACTGCATTGTGGTTTCCATGGAACAGCTAGCTAAGTTTGCTCAGGAATAAATATTTAATACAAAACTAGAGGTGGGCTTCTTCTCTCAAGCTTTATTTGTTTGAAGATTATGATATAGAAAAAATGGATACCCAGTAAAATGCAAGTCAAAGAGGAATAGTTCTTCTGTTTATTTTGTTTGTTTGGCTGGATGGCAGAAAGGGTGAGTGATTGCTGCGTGGGAACTTCTAAAGAGAAAGACTCCCAGAGGAGTTTCTTCAGATGTTCCAGAAAGATTTGTTTCAAATAGTTACTTGTATTTAGGCATTGTCTCTGAGGAAGCTGACATATTCTAATAAAAGAATTATGTTCTATATTTTGCAGTTTCATTATTAGGAAGTAGGTGAAAAGGGAAAAACTTTTTATTTTTTTCAAAATTGCATTATGCTAAGTTTCTCAGACTTCACTGTGGAAAACACATTAGTAAGAGAGGATTAGTTTTCTCATTCTACCCTTACTATTTTAAACTGAAAAGTTCAACTCGAACAATGAAGTTTTCCTAAATCTGAAAATGTTCCCAACCGACAGATATAAAGGCCATAATCGTTTATAATCTTTCTCTGCCTAATTTTGGCAGGGTGGCAAACACAACTTCAAGAAATTTAGACCATCACGTCCTCCAGAACATTGGTTTTTATCCTTACTTGATGAAAGCCTCTAATACCTTCCTGTATTGTTTCATTGTACTTAAGCAACAACAACAACAAAAAAGATTTAGCAAATGATTTAAAAAGGACATCAATTTCAAAGTAGTTAGGAAAGGCTGACTCACTACTTAACAGAAAGTTGGATATTGGACAATATCTAATTCTTGTAGACATGAATTTTGTTAATTAATCCAAGTGGATGTTTGCTCAGCAAACATCTAATTGGCTGAATGGTGTTCCATGGTAGTATTTTGTTGTTATAATGTGTATACATTTTGTTCATCTGCTTACATTTAATCTCTTTTTGTCTATTTGGCTTAGGTGTGGGTAATTTATCATTGTTTCAATGTCCCTCTTTCTCTGGAGGAATGGCTACACAGATCATCCTCTGAACCTCATTAGCAAGCACTGGATGGAGAGAGAGGAAAGGAGGAGAATCACTGTGCACAGGCATGGTGAGGTAACTCAGCTGGTCCACTCATTCATCACAACAGACACATTCATTCCTCAGCTCGACATTTTCAGGGTCAAAGCCAGCAGACATAGAAATGAGAAATACTTATTACTGATTCTACATTTACATACCCACCAATCTCAAGCAATGATGCTATTCTGATTCTTTATGAGGGTACATTTTAATGTTTCTAGAGTTTCTGAGAGTCTGTGTACAGATTTCTCAGTCCCATTTGCCTGTGTCAGTGATTTTTCAGAATTTGTTTTCAATTACTTTAGAAAGTGAAAAATCAGATTTGGAATTTATGCAACCATAAAGGGATTATTCAGCTGTTCAATGCCAATGCATACGTTGTTTAAAACCATAAAAATCAAAGTAGTTTTTGGAGCAGACCTCTTTAAATAAATAGCTTTTTATTTTTAATGTATGCATAAAACTTCTTGGAATAATTGCTAAGGTAATGCAGTATCCATTGTAGTCTTGATAATCCTCTGTTATACTCTGAAGGGTATTTTCTTGTTCACAGACCAAACTGGAGATATATAATAAGAATCATTATAATTTATTTTGCAGGCACTGTATATACACTACTGAATTTAATTCCAATAACATGTGTATAATACTGCTTTTTATTCCAGTTTCACAGGTCAAGAAACTGAGTGTCAAAGAAATATTTGAAATCTTCATAACTTCAAAACCAGGGCTTTTAAACAATTTACACCATGAGCTTTTTAAACAAAATATTCTTCTCTAATCCATTGCTTCCTCCATGTGCTCTCTCCATGCCTATTGACAAATATTGCACTTTTGCTTTCTTTATCAATTTACTCCTTAAGAAGGTTACAATAGCATATAGTGATTAAGATCATGGTGGTTGGAGTTTGTCCAAACCTGTATTTTAATTCCAGCTCTTCCTTTTACTGGCTCTGATCTAGGGTAAATTATTTAATTTTTCTAAGCATCATTTTCATAGTCTATAAAAAGGGATGACGATTCTTAGCTCATAGGATTGTTTTAAAGAGTCGTTTAGTTAATATATGCAAAGAATTTAGCACAATGCCTTCAATGTGATAAGACCTAAATTGCAGCCAGTTTTGTTTATACTATATCATTTCTAGTGTTTGTGTGTCCCATGACCCTAATATCATCCCTTTTCTATTGTTAGTACATTTTCGGTACACCCTGTCTCTACTCTGGAACTCAAATCTGCACTGTAAACCTTTAATTCTTGATGCCAACAGAATAGGTCCACATGGCACTCAAATTCAATATATACAAAATTGAACCAATCATGCCCACATTCCATCTATCTACAGGATCAAGTCCTGACGGTCATTTAGGATTCCTCACTATCTTCAAGCCCCATCCATGATTACTCATTCATTTGATCACTCTAGACTTCTCTATTCTGCTTTGTTTCCTGCTGCCTAGGATTCTGCCTCCAGACTCACCTCCTTTTTTCACTCTGCCATGAGAGAGAGAGAGCAATCACACATATTTAATCTATTATTCTTTCTTATAATAGCTCTTCATTTTATATTGCAAGGTCTCCTGTACATTGTATGCATCTCATTGAAAGTACAAATTAATTCACTGGAAGCCAAAAAGAAAATATGCAAACTCTTATGTTAGTTTTATAATTTTATTCTTACAAAATATTGTTGTGGGTGTTTATAATGCTTAGATTTTTTATAATGTACATGATATAGTAGGAAAGTAGTATACATGTATGATGGTTAATGTTACCTGTCAACTTGGCTAGGCTATAGTACCAGATACATACATCCTGTGAAGGTACATTTTAGATGAGATTATCAATAGATTTTTGAGTAAATCAGATTGCTTTCTTTTTTATTAGCATATAAGAGTTGTACAGGGGAATACATTGTGATATTTACATATGTGCTTACAATATATCCCAGATTTACTCCTTCCATCATTCTCTCTCTTCCCTCTTTTTAGAACAATTTCAGCAGGTTTCATTCTTCTATTTTCATATATGAACACAAAATATATCCACCATATGAACAACTCCCTCCCACTGGTACCTAGCCCTGGAAAAGACCTATTTTACTTCCTTTTTGTTAAGTGTGTAATTTTAGTCCCGGGGGTTTCACCTTGGCACTTCAGGCTTGTATTTGTTGTGCTTTAATCAAATCAACTCCCACATTACTTACTCTTTCTCTGCCACCATTCTCCCCTAATATTGTGGATGGGTCTTATCCGATCAATTAAATGGCTTAAGAAAAAACCAGCTCCTTTTGAAGAGACAGGATTATTCCAGAAGACTGTTTCTAGACGTAAGCTGCAACGTCAACTTGCGCTGAGTCTCTAGCCTACTGGCCTGCCCTGCAAATTTCAAACTTACATATGAGAATAGCCAAGACCCAGAAAGACAACTTTCCCCAAATCATAAAATCAAGAAGAGGTGGAGACAGAAAGACAATTAAGTTTGTTTTTCATGTTCTCCAGAACACTTCTATTACTTCACATGGTTGAGCGAAATATACTTCAGGTTCACATACATCTCTAAGACCTTGTTCTCTCTCTCTCATTGCAGTACTGGGTTTGAACTCAGGGCCTCATGCTTGCTAGGCAGGGGCTCTATTACTTGAACCACTCTACCAGCTCAGACCTTGATCTCTTGAGTATCTTCATGTTCCTAAAACACAAATGCAGGAAGTATGCAATATGCAATCATAAATCAATCAATACTCAGGAAAATTGTTAGTGATCTTGCTCACTATTAGAAAAGCAGCTAGTAGAATTACTCACCCTATGCTCCCAAGGGAGAGGAAGCTTTATACATAAATTGATCTTTTTGTTATAATAACTTTTCTTCTTTTTTTTCAAATGACGAAGACAAGAAGTAGGATCTGATTATTTTTAAAGTATAATTTCTCTTTTCATCACAAATACTGGGTATTACAAGAAAAATCCTACGGAAATGTGAATATGCACCAATAACTTCAACTTACTTAACTCCAAAACAAACTTTGGCTTAATTGAGTATTCACTTATTCATTTATTCACAGTGCCTTAACCAACACTATAGCTCAAGCCAATATTACAAATCACTCTGTATTCAACTACCCAACAACTTTTTAGATGTTTCTCTAGGGTTGCTTTGCATGGTTCTGAATTAATCATGCCAAAAGGTAAATTTATTTTGCTTTTTCCATTAATTTGTCCCCATTTTTTTTGTTATTTTAGGGGTCTTCTCAGTTCAGTTCAGGTTATTGTCAACTGAACACATGAAGTCAAACTCCTTTCTGTTATCTTTCCACTATAAACTTTTCTTCATAAATTTTTTTTTATAAGTGGCAACAATATTGAAATTAGCCTGTTTTGTAGCTAAGATTAGATCTGTGCCCCTCAAGTCTTTCTCTAGTCTAATATGAAATGTTCTATTGGTGGCAGTCACTTTATGGTGCAAAGATACTGACAATGTTTTCCTGCCTATGTTATTTGGCATGAAAACTTTTTTGTATTATGACCATAGAGACAAGAGAGACTCTGCCTCTCTGAACATTTCTAGTTATTTAACTCATCACTCTAGGGGAAATTGCTCATGTGATCAGTCAGAGCACAGGCATGGGTGCTCATTCTCACATATTTATTGTGAGAATGGTTATTATGTTCTAAACACTTATAGAAAGCATTCCTTTTTGTATTATTTCTCCCGGATAAAAAGCAGTTTAAGCAAGGCCTGGCTTGTCGAGGTAGGCTTGGCTATGCATGTCATATTTTAGGTCATCTCTCCAGGCTTACAAATGAAAGGTGAGTTAAGTCTTGGTAAACTGCAGACAGATGGAAAAAAGAGGGACTCGGTCTTGCTTTAAGCCACATTATAAATCAGTTTTGTAAGAATTCTGTACTTTTTGAATATTGAACAAAGATTTAGCTATTATAGTTTTCTAAATTTGTTGAAAAATGCTAACAAATGAATCCAAGAAGCTAAAGAAAAATCAAATTAAGATAACTCCAACTAAAGCACAAAGACATTTCATAATCAAATTCTGAAATAGTATGTTATAAAAGAAAAATTTAAAAGTAGCCAGAGGAAAAAAGGCATTTTACATACAAGAGGATAATGATTTGAATGAAGGCTGGTTATTTTATATGAAACCGCGAGAGTCCAAGAAACAATGGAATAACATCTTTAAAGTGCTGAATGAAAAGAAAAACTTCTACCCTCAAATTCTATATTCAATGAAAATGTCCTTCAGATCTGAAGGCAAAATAAAGTTATTTTCAGACCAAAACAAAACAAAAACCTGAGCAATTCTGTTAATAGTAGATGAACATTAAAACAAATGTTAAAGGAAAATTTTCAGGTGGAAGTAAAGACAGAGTAGACAGAATTTGGATTTGCAGACAAGGAAAAGTTTAGTGTTGGCAATGATTCATATGTGAGCAAACAGTGTAGCTTTAAAAATTATTTTCATTTCAAAAAGAACAGAATTAGCTTTTTAAAGCAAGAAAGCAATATACTATGATTTTAAATACATATAGAAGTAAAATGAGTTCAGCAAAAGCACAAAGAAAGGTTGTGCAGGTAATGAAGATATATGTTTGTAATATTTATATATTATATTTGAACTGGTACATTATTTGGAGATGTAATATGATAAAGACACATGTTTAAATCATAGAGACAAACATACCCACACATTAAACAGACAAAGCAAAACAAATAAGTGTAGCTAATATACCAATTAGGAAATGAAATGAAACATGGAAAAAAGCTCAATTATGCAAAATAAAACTGTGAAAGAAGGGAACATAGCAAAGAACAAATAGAAAATAAGCAGCAAAACTGTAGGTTCAGGCCGATTATAATGGGGGAGGATAAAAGAGAATGATGGAGGGGTGAATTCAACTATGATAAATTGTAAGAACTTTTGCAAATGTCACAATGTACCCCCAGTATGACAATAATAAAAATGAAATAAAATTAAAAATATAAAAAATGGCATTAAATGTAAATAAACTGGCAGCTCTTCTACAATGACTAAGCAGTTCCAAAAGGATGATCCCCTCTCATGGATAGCAGCTATGGTCTCCAGACAAAGCACAAAACCAACAACCAAGACAGATATTGAAGGTAACAAAGCGCTAACAACAAAGGTAATCAGACACTGGGAAAAAGGCAAAAGCAAAAATAAGTTACTGGACTTTACACATTTTATCCCAAGGGCCGGTGAAATTTGATACTATGTAAGCCGATTAAGTTTTTAATTGAAAACTTCATAGTCCTTGTCACCGAAAGATCAGCATTTGTGGAAATTATAGCTATATAAAAGCAATCATGTGTCCTGATAATGAAAGCCAGCTGTGAGACTCTTGACATCTTTGTGCAAATTCTGCCCAAATCTCTGATTTACCTCTGAAACACATATATATGTGAAACACACTCCATCGAAAGACAAAAAAAAAAAAAAAAAAAAAAAAACAGTGAATCTGCTTCCAAGAGAGAGAATTAGCAGTTTAGGAGCACATAGAAATTTCTAGAATCTAAAAGTGTCTACAAAACAATATTAAAATGCCCAACATACAAATTACTCAGTTTATAAGAGTACAGCTAATTACTCATGAGCAATATCAAACAGCAAGCTAAGGAGACAAACCCTGAGATGATACAACTCATAGAATTAAAATATATGGATTTCAAAGTGTCATTATATTAATTAGCCTCAAAGATTCAAATGAGTATATATTACAGTGAACGAGAAGACAGGACATCTTACCAGAGAGAAAAATTTGTAAAAAAAAAAACAACTAAATGAAAATTTTAAAATGCTGAAAAATACATGTCTTTATTTTTTTAAAAATATTTATTCATTTTCTTTTGTTTTGCAGGGATGGGGATTGAACTCAGGATTTCATGTATGCTAGGCAAGTGCTCTATGATTGAGCTGTATGTCCAACCCCCAAATACGTATGTTTTTAGATTTTTCATTATATGATCATAGCCTGATAAACAAGACACTAAATTTGAAAGCAGATAAGAAAAGTCATATGTTTTGAAGCCTAGAGGGAGCTAATTATAATGAATAGACCTTCACAGACTTGTGAAAAAATATCAAAGAACTAACATCTGTGAAAATGGAAGTGGAATTCCAGAAGAAGGGGAGACAGAAAATGCCAGAGCAAATATTTAATGAAATAATGATTTTTAAATTCTTATTTATTGTAAAAATGGTAATTTAATAATTCTAAAGCTTATCAAACTCCAAGTAAGACAAATACAAAGAAAATCATAGCTGCAAGCATCACAGTCAAACCTCTAAAAACCCAAGATAAGGAGAAAAATATTGAAGTAGCCAAAGAAAATGACACATTATGGGGAAACAATAACTGGACAAATGAAGACCAGAAGGCAGAAAGGAAACATCTTTAAGGTGCTAAAACAGCTAAAACAAAACCCTATTACTTAAAATTCTACACTTCTGGTGGGAATCCAAGCTGGTGCAACCACTCTGGAAAAAAATTTGGAGGCTTCTTAAAAATCTAAACATAGATCCTGCCATATGATCCAGTAATCCCACTCCTGGTGATATACCCAAAGGAATGCAACACAGGTTATTCCAAAGGCATCTGCACATGGGTTTACTGAAGTGCTATTCACAGTTGTCGAGTTATGGAAACAATCAAGATGCCCCACTACTGACAAATGAACCAAGAAAATGTGGTATTTATACACAATGGAATTTTAGTCAGCCATGAAGAAGAATGAAATCTTATCATTTGCAAGTAAATGGATGGAACTGGAGACCATCATCCTGAGTGAGATTAGCCAGGCTCAGAAGACCAAAAATTGGTTGTTCTCCTTCATAAGCAGACTTTAGATCTAGGGTAAATATAGCAATGTGGTTGGATTTGGGTCACTTGACAACGGGAGAGCTCATATAGGAGATATAGGGATAGGTAGAAAACCCAAAACATGAAAGTGTTTGATGTCCCCACTGCAGAGGAACTAATACAGAAACCTTAAAGCAACAGAAGTCAGCAAGAGAAGGGGATCAGGAACCAGTGTAAAGATCAGTTAGAGATGAATCAACTTGTGTTGTAACACATTTGTACATGGAAGCAATGCTAGGAATCTCTCTGCATAGCTATCTTTATCTCAACTAGCAAAAATGCTTTGTCTTTCTTATTATGCATATGTCTTCTCTTCAACAAAATTAGAGATAAGGGCAGAACAGGGTCTGCCTGGAAGTGAGGGGGGGTGGGGAAAAGGGAGGTGGGGGAAGGGGGGGGGAGAAGTACCCAAACAATGTACATGCATGTGAACAAATGAATAAAAACTAAAAATTCTACATTCAATAAATTGCTTTTTGAGGAAGAAGTGGAAAAATTTATTTTCAGTAAACCTGAGCTATAAGAAATGCTAAAGGAAGTTCATCATGATGAAGTCAAATAATACCAAGTGAAGACTCAGATCTTCAGGAAAAAGTTGAGCTTAGAAAAAATGTCAAATATCCTGGTAAATAAAAAGACTGTCTTTTTGTCTTAAAGTAAAAATACTTAGGACTTATTAAAGCAAAAATTATAACATTATGAGTTAATAAAATGGACTTAGATGTAATGCATATGACAACAATGGTGGAAGGGAATGGGGAGAAGTAAATGGATCATTAATTTGTAAAGTTTATACATTTTCCAACAGCCAGTACAACATTTATGTAGGCTGTGAAAAGTCAAGAGTATGTATAGAAATTGTTAGAATACCCACAAAAATTAATGAAAAGAAATGTAACTAAAAAGGCAATAAATTAAAATTACTTTTCAAAAATGTAAGTAGGCTGAACACTCCATATATAAAACATATTGTCAAGTAGGAGTTAAATACAATTTTTTCTGCTTATGAGTCACACATTAAATATGAAATGCAGACTTAATTATTTTATTAGCATAAATTACTATCCGAGGGGAAAGTTCCTTGTGATATCACAAAGAAAATTACAAAATATTTTAGAACAAAATGACAAAAAGTTATGGCTTGTGGGATGTAGTTAAAACACTGCTTAAAGGGAAATTACAAGTTTACATATTCATTTTAAAAAAGAAGTGAGTTAAGAATCAATGATTTAATCTTCTAACATAAGAGACTAAAAACAGAAAATGAAATGTATACTGAAAAAGTAGAACTGCAAAAATAATAAAGATAGGAGTAGAAATTTATGAAATGGATAATAGATAAACAATAGAGAATATCTTTAAAAATAAATGAGGTTCTTTGAAAAGGATAAAGTTGATAAATTCCTCCACTCTATTGGCCAAAAAAAAAAAAAAGGAATACATAAATGAGTTATGTCAGGAATGAAAGCGGGTAAGGCAGTGTAGATCTTAAAAGTACCAAAATATTAAAAAAGAAAATAAAAGGAATGTTAAAAATAAATATTAAGAATGATAAAAAGAATAAAATAAAAAGAAGTATTAAGGATGATTTGAATCAGTAAGTTCAACAATTTTGATGACAAATTCCTTGTAGTAAAAATATTAAACTAACCTGATTACCCTATATAAATTTCTTCACAAAATAGAAAAGAACACTAACAACTCATTTAATAATGTCTGCATAACTCTGATATCTAACACAGATAACATAACATTACAATAAATAAACCTACAGACTGAATTTCTCATAAGCAAAAGTCTTTATAAAAAATAACAACAATATACACACCATTGAGATGAATCTGATTTATGCAATTCAAAAGTTAATGCAATTCACAACTTCAGCAGAATAATTTTGAACAATACAAATAATTATCCAAACACTTCAATCAATGTATAGAGTATTTCACAAAATCCACAACTCACTTTGAAACAAAACTCTACCTAAACTAAGAAGAGCAAAAGATACTGCCACGTTAATGAAGAATATCTGAGAAAAACCTGTAGATAGCATCATAAGGAATGGTGAATGACTAGCAGAGCATAGGGCAGGATCTCTGCTTTCACCTCCTCTATCTTACTTTGTAACTGAAGTTGTCAGCAGTTCAAGAAGGCTAGAAAAGGAGAACAATGAAATCATACAGATTGGAACAAAGAAGGACAACTGTTTTTATTCATAGACAATGTGATAGTTTATAGAAAATCCTTCAGCAGTCCACAGTGGACCTACAAGGACTGATTAGAAAATTCAGCAAAATTGTATGATACAAGGTAGGTTTATTTCCAAATTAAAACACTGAAAAAATTATAAATTCAAATTGAAGGCTGGGTTTTGTAATCTCGATTACTTAGGAGGTAGAGATCAGGAGAATCACAGTGTAAGGCTAGTCTAGGAAAAAAGTTAGTGAGACCCTGTCTCAAAAAATAAACCAGGCACAGTAGCTCATACTTATAATCCCAGCTCCTTGGAAGGAGGTAGTAGGAGGATCACACTCTGAGGCCATCAAGGGCAAAAACATGAGACTGTATTGAAAAATAAACTGAAACAAAACAGACTTAGGGCATGGCTCAAGAGGTAGAGTGCTTTAGCAAGCACAAGACCCTGAGTTCAATCTCCATTGCCACCAAAGAGGGGGAAAGAATGAAAATATATACTGTTTACCTTAACATGCAGAAAACTTCAAGTACTTAGAGAAAAACTTAGCATTAAATCCATGAAGTGTGTATTAAAAACTACAGAACTCTACTGAGAGAAATTAATGAATACATAAATAAGTGGGAGCATAGTATGCTTATGATTCTTGGCAAATTTCAGAATTGTAAAGGTGTCAGTTCTTTCCAAATTGAGCTACAGTTTCAATGCAATCCTCATCAAATCCCATCCACTTTAAAATAGAACTCAATAAATCAATTCGATAGTTTATGTTCAAATGCAAGTACTAAAATTCTTAATATTGAAAAAGCAAACCACAAAAAACATTTGAGTACTTGAAAATGATTTGAAGATATCATAGAACCATTGCATTCTTAGTAGTGTGTTTTTGACATGAAATTAGACAAATAGATCAATGGAGTGGAATCAAGACTCCAGAAATAAACTCATGCTTTCACCCTGAAGTCAGTTTTCAAGGAAGGCTCTGAATCAATCCAATGGGGAAGACGGACCATCTCTTCAATAGACAGAACTGGGACTACTTACCTGTGAGGTGGTGGTGAAACCTTGTCTCATCTCTCACTTTGTATATAAAATTTAATCTTAGATAGATCTCAGAACTAAAACTAAAAGCTAAATCTATAAAGCTTCCAGAAGAAAACATTATCTTTAATACCTTGAGATGCACAAATATTTCCTTGGACATGCAAAATAATAATCACAAAACAAAATTTGTTAAGTTATCAGGTTAAACACTCTATTCAAATGATTGTTCAGTAAAGAAATAGATAAGCTATAGACTGGCAAAAAATATTTGTAATACATTTATATGACAAAAGAATACAATTGATATAACAATTCATGTGGTTATATCAGCCATAACAACATGAATACAACTAGTCATGTTAAAACAGGAGCATGATATCTGTGGTACCTTCAGGGGTAGACAGTGCATTTATTGACTTGGAGGGGCACTAGGCTTTTACTGATGTCTTAAAATGTCTTTTATCTCAACCTGGTGTGGATTACCCAGGTGTAGGCTCTGATCAGAACTCTTTAAATGGTACATGAGATCTTGCTTCTCTCTTGTGAATTATACCCCAATAGCATAAAAGTGTTACTTTAATTTCCAAATTTTCTACAATACCAGTTCTGTAATTATTTTCTCTTTTGTATCATGAAAATTACTAATCATAAATCGATCATTTTAAATATAAATTCAGCTCATTAAAAAAAGTCATCAGTGTGACAATATGTGCTTTAATCTACAAAGTCAATATGATGCAGGATGTGTGGGAAACAACTGTTATCTGAGCCCACTCTATGATAAATACTATTTTGCTATGTTAACAGAAGTGCTTTCTTCTCATTTAAAAAAGTATACATACCCATTAATTTTCTAATTGCTAATGCAATAGTAAGGTAACATTTCAAGATGATGAAAAATGATTCTTCAGGCAGTGTGAGATGGCAAAAAACCCAATGGACTGAAGTCAGGAGGTGTCCACCTTGTTCGTGGCACTGCCACTGTGAACTGAACCCTGAAGAAGTCCCTAGGGCTTCTGACCTCCCCCTCCCACATCTGCAGAATGAAGTGATTGAACTGAATGACCTCAGAGGTCTTTTCTGCCTCAAACATAACATTAGCTGTGAGCCATTCCTTGATCTATGGCCATAGATGTCCTCTGTTTTGACATTTTAATATGTCATGGCACTTATGCCTATTTCATTCATTCTGTTCCTAGTCAAACCTCAAGTTTAGGAAACTGTTTTAACAATAGCAAAATATCAATTTATTTTAGTTGATATTTATGATCCTATTAGCACATTATTTGTTATAAGGTCACATAAAGAGTGACATAAAGAGTGAATTATTCTCATTGTAATTCCAGAGGCATAGTGTATATTACAATAACATAAATCATATTAATGTGAATGAGATTAATTTAAAAAATAAATTACATGCCTTGTTTACTATTTATATATAAGATGTTACGAATTTATTTCTTAGTCATGGTAATGATGCTAATTGCAATACAGTTATTTTATATTTATGTAGATATCACACACTTCTAGAACTTGGCATTTAAAATACATGCATAAATAGCCACTAGCCTTTTATTCTATTTCAGTTATAGTTACTCAAATGAATAGTTACAAAATTAACAAGCTATATAACCAGGAAAAAGTCTAGTAGCTGCATTTTATTGATTTTGTCATAATATCAAAATATATAATTTCTTACCTCTGGCACTTATTTAGTAATTTCATATAATGAATTATTTAATAACAGCCAGTGGTCTAACTGGAAATTACTTTGATTTGGGTTTAGTGATTGAGGAAGGTCAGTGGATATTCAGTGAAACCAATATTCTTATTAAATTATAGTCTGGCTCTATGTTTATTTGCCTTTATTTCCTGCAAATATAATTAGAGGCAATGTGACTTGATATAAAGAATTAAAACCAAAGAAAACTTGGGTTCAGGTTCCAGCTGTATCTGTTAAAACTGCACTTACTTTACTTTAAGCAAATGCCTCAACCTCTCTAGCTCTGTAAAATAGAAATAGCATTCAAATGTGATTCCATTTGCAAATAAGGTTGGAACCCTGAGGCAGTCAGTAAATATTGATTATAGGAATGTACATTGCATGCCTTCAGCCTAACTCCCTTCTTTTTCCTGAATCCTTTCATTTGCAATTTCTCTAGTAAATGAAAAAACCTTCCCCAACTGTGTACTTCCATGTTCTCATTAACTCTTTATGCAAACAGTCTTAAAAATACCTCCTTGTCACCTAGACTCCTAGCAACTCCCCAATGGATGAATCTACTGGCCCCTACTACTGAGGGTAGACCATTTGTCCTTACTCAGCCTCTTCCCAAAGCACCTTGGCTCCTCACATTGAGTGAAACCTGCTCTTCCCTAATGACAGTGAAAGTGTCAAAATACTATGGAGGAATATTCTGGTTTCTCCAGCCCCACTACCATTAATGGTCCACTGAACTAGCTTTCTCACTCCCTGGATGAAAGGTCCTTATTGATTTCTTATGGCTAACATGATAAATCCCAAGTTTATTTCAGGGCTGGGATGTAGCTCGGTGGTACAGCGCTTGCCTAGCATGCGTGAGGCCCTGGGTTCGATCCCAGCACCAAAAAAGAAAAAAGACAAAAAAAAAAAAAAAAAAAACCTCTCCCCAAGTTTATTTCATGTGTCTTAAAGAGCTCTACTAATCTGGCTATATTTTCTTGCAAACCTTTTATTTTAGTCAAATTGGGCTGCTACTTCCATGCTTCCCTCTGACTGAATTTCATAGTCATGGTCACACTGTCTCTACCAAGATTGCTTCTCATCTAATAGCCCTGTATGTCCAAGCCAAGTCTGTTTGTTTCATGTCACCCAAGTCCCACCCCTTCCTGAAGCTTTCCAAGGTCACTGTGGAAAAACATCTCTCTCTCTTTTTTTTTCTTAGAGTTTTTTTATTAGGTTATATTCATTGCATAGAGGGAATTCATTGTGACAATTCCAAATAAGCTTATAATGTACATTGGTTAGATTGCCCCCAGCATCTCTACCCCTTGACCTCCTCCTGCCTCACTTAAAGTAATTGCAAAAGGTTTCATTGTTCTATTTCATATAAGCATATGAAGTAAATCAACCATATTCCCTCACTTTAATCTCCATCAATCACCCTCCCCCCTTCCACACTGTGCCTGTTTTACAGTCCTGTCTTTCATTATTAATTTCTAAGTTGATATTCAAAGGGGAAAATCTTTTGTGAGCCATCTCTTGTGTTTTGGCTCTGTGACTGTCATGGCCATCACAACTTCCCACTGTGCGTGTTACCTGTTGGGATGCATGTATTTTTCTGCCCATTTATTCTTTGATTACAGGACACATACATGATTCAACTGTAAACTTCTAAAAATGTAGCATAATGATTTATAGAAAGTGGGTTCTTCAATATGTGAGTGAAAGAAAACTCTTCTGTCTTATTAGAACATTATTTCCATAAACTTTACTGAAAAGATACTGACTTTAGAAAACAGGAATTTATTATTTCTAAAAAAGAAACCAGTATAACTAAATAAGTGAATTTATTATGGAGATATGAGGACATAGCAAGGCTATAAGGGCTGGAAATTAGCAGGACTTCAGTAATGGACTAATCAAAGCCTGGTAAACTTTGGGAAGATTGGAAAGTCATTTCCCTCTATTTTGTACATATGATTCTCTGTGTCTGATATTGTTTATATATCCTTGTCTCTGTCTCTCTTTCCCTGAAAAGCAACCTTTTTGGTCTTCAATCCTTATTATAGACTCTGACTGCAATAACTTTGGAATTTTCAAAAAAATGTTTTATGTTAAAGAGTGTCTGGAATGCAATTCAAATCTGTAAGTTAGAATTCCATGTTCCCAGGGAAGGGCTCTAATGTGCCTGGAATGGATCAACTGACTCCTTAAGCCTGCCATCTTTGATTAAAGAGCAGAGTCATGTTACTAGACCTTTCATGGAAGAGCTACCCCTTCTTCAAAATGCACATAAGTGCAGTATACACCAAATATCCCTGTGCACAGCAGGAATACCTATGATTATTTGTATATTTGGGTAGCATTAGAGTCATCAGAAAAGTGGTAGGTGGCACATGAAACCCAGCAGGTACCCATGTCAGGGGTACACTGTTGAAGCAATCAGAAGGTTATAAAAACTATAACCTACTATTTTCTAGTTTTGCATGACTGCTAATACCTCAAAAATGTTTACTCAAGTACTGTGTATTTGCATTTTTTTCCAGATGGCTTAATGCAATCATTGGAGTCATTACTATAAAAGGGTTTGAGTCAGAGTCAGAACTTTTGATAAAAACCTATGAAATCATTTTGACTCCTTGAGGCTATTTATTTTGAAATTGGCAAATGATCAATGTTGTCACCAAGTCAGATCCTGAAATAGCTCCTTGTCTGAAAATGAAGGCAGAATCGTCCAGCAAGTGTAAAGAAACATTTTCCCCCATAGTTTAGAAGACAACAGATCCAATACAGAATTTCATAAGTTTGAAAAGGAAGACAAATCAGTCTATTCTAAATACAAGTTATTTAGAACATTAAGTGTCAGTTAAGTTGGCTGCAAGGTAGGAAGTTGTTTTGTACTCTTATATTTGCCTAATCCCCTTCTTGACAAGAAGATTAAGAGAGGTGAAATGACCAAAGAACTCATGAGTCAAGGAGCTGGCAAGTGCTTCTTACTTGAGGAGGAAGTATGAGGTAAGGAATTGATAGCAAATTATGGAAGTTGTCTCTTAAGTTGGAGGAAGTCAAAGGAAGTAGAACAAGTCTCAACTGTGATTAGGTAAAGAACTAGAGAGTAGGAAGAGATCCAGTATGGACAACAGAGTGAGAGGGGAGAGAAAGAGAGCTAGGTAATTAGGAAATTGAGAACAAAGGGAAGGGTAGCAAACAAATGAGTAGTAGTCTGTAGAAAAATCAAGACTGTGCATAGTGGTTATTTTCTTAGTTCATACAGCCTTGCTTTGTTGGTTAATTAGCATTTTTTAAATTATATGGAACAAAAGCTTACCTACATATAAGTCTCCTGATATTGCCTATTGTTGTTTGAGAGGTGGAGGGATAAAACATAAGAGCAGAGTAAAAGATAAAGGGAAAATTGGGGCATTAGTATGCCAAAACCAAATTTTTGTTGTTTTTTGTTATAATAGGCCTCAAATGATGGATATCAATTATTTATCTGGTGGAAAATTAGTTGGCAGTTTCATAAAATTTAATATTTAAATTTATGTTTGGCCATTTAGCAATGTATTCAGCTGTAAAACCGAAACTGTCAAACAGATAGTTATTGATTTATTTTTATTATCAGATTATTATTATACTGTGGGTACACTGTGACATTTATAAAAGTGCTTCCAATGTATCTTAGGTAAATTCACCCCCTCAACCATTCTTCTTACCCCCTCTACTCCTTCTTAGAATAGTTTCAACAGGTCTCATTTTTTTTCCATTTTCATATATGGCTACATAATATTTCTACCATATTCAGCCTCCTTTACCCTTTCCTTATATCCTCCCCCTCCCATTGGTACCAAACCCCTAGACAGAAACTGTTTTACTTTCCTGTCCTTTGTTTTTGAAAAAAGACATTTTTGTTTGTTTAAGATAGCATACAGGGAGTTTCATTATGACATTTTCATGTATATATGTATTATATCCTGAATTGATTTAAAATGTATTAGCTATGAACATTTGAATTTAGAGTTAAAATTTGGACATAAAAATGTCCTCATTAAAGTTACCACATTAGATTCTGTAGAACCTCATAATTCATGAATAAGATATTCTTATACTACAGAAGAATAGTTTGTCTTTATAACCTTACCTGCATTTAAAGTTTTTCTTCTGCTTAAAGAATCACAGATTGACATTCATTAGTATCCAACATAAAGTGATTCAGTTAAGTTCAGAATTAGAGGAAAACTTTGAGAGAACAAACATGTACCAGAAAGGTCTGTGGTCTACCAGCTGCTTGACTTTATACAAGCAATAGAACCAAGTTACTTTGTGTTACTTTGTGTTCCAGACAACTGGACAAACTGTTAACTTTACTGCAAGTGAAATTACCACCTATGTTTGAAGTAAATAGCCCAAACAGCAGGTGTTGACAAGAGCAAGACATAGTACCTTTTCCACATGGGAAGCAAAGGCCCAGATCTAGCACCAAACCAAGATCCATAAAAATGATTAAAGGAGGGTATTAACAAGTCAGCATTTTAATTTAGGGATCTTCTCCAAAGACAGAAGCTGAACACATTACTGTCATCCAAATTTTTATTTAGAAACAGAGTACACAAAGTCTTATTTAGTTTATTTTGTTTTACTCTGGTGTTCAAGAAGATGTATAACTGTCTAGGAAGCTGTGACAGATATCTGGAAAATATTATGTTGAAATTTTAAAAATAATAAGTTCAATTCGACAGACCTAGTGTTTTAATTTGTCATTTTTACACTGCAAGCTACATTAATGCAGGACTTCACAAATTCTCTGGGACCTGAAGTTTTATTTTTGTCTTTAATCAAGAATTCTTTGTTTTAAGGAATCTTCAACTTAATTCTTGAAGCTGCTAAGACAAAATGAGAGTAGAGAAAGCCCTTAATAATGTGATCTAGCAAATAATATAGATTCCTTTGGATTTCTGAGCATGTGAGTAGCTGAAATATACAACTTCAATGGTTATAAAGTCATTCAAATTCCAAGCAACAGGATATGTGTGAGGAGAGCTGGGATGTGATGCTAAGAAGCAAGCAGGCTTTATGTTAAAAAATGGCTTTCATGCTTTTTGTCTGCAATGTTATTATTTTTGCATCTACTAATTAACAATTCACACCTTGATCTGGATTTACTGACAACCAGGTAAAGGAAGCAAACATATATTAGGAAGGTAAGATTCCAGGAAGTAATGGCTTTGATGCAGTAAGTAAGGAAATAGGAAGTATACCTTTTGTTTCATTTTAAGACTATAAGCTGTGTGTTAGTTTTCAATTTTCTTAGATTGAGAGTAACTAACATTTCTCCAAATGTTGTTCTCTGTTTCAATACTGTTCAACATTATGCTATTTTCACCAAGATGGAGGTTTTCACTGTCTCATTGAAATTTCTGTAAAATTTGTCTAAGCTATAGAAAACCAATAGCAACAGCAAGAAGGGTTTTTACCAGAATTGGTAAATGCACTTGTGTTTGTTTGCCCTAGCAATATTTCTCCTAAAAGAGACTAGAAAGCAAAATGATGGATCCTCATGCTCTCCTGGGAAAAGAAAAAAAAATGTGGGAGTTGCATTTTTAAGTGTAGTAATTTTATAATAAAATAAAACAGCCCATTCTTTGTTGATGTTTTTAAAACCCAGGAGAGTCCTTCTGAAGGCAAAGTGGCAATATAAGCAGACTCCTAAAGAGTACCTTTCTTTTCACTGCCATGAGACATCCTCAAGGAATTTATTCAAACAGGACTCACAATTATGCATGAAGGAGTTATTACAGGAAGAAACTTTGAAAATAACCTAAATGGCCAAATGTTTGAAAATGCAAATTCCTAGATTAAGAATTATGTTACCTTGTATTCTACAAAATATTATTTATTTAAAAAGATAATATTATTTAAGTGGACTTTAGCAGATATAAAACGTGTTAACCTTCCTTCTATCATGCAGTTGCTGCTGTTTGGATATGACAGTGCTAAAAAGACATAGGTAGGAGTGTGTGTGAAGACATGTCAGAGAGAGAGACACACACACACAGAGAATGCTTCAATCAAACATTAGCAAAATATTGTATTTGGTTGGTAAAGGGTAAATACTGAGATATGCATAATGGTGGCTTTTGTTTTGTGTTTTATTTATAAAAGATATTTTCTAATTTCAGAGCATCTAGGAAGCCAACAATAGAGTTGGGGAGTACAGGACAAATAGACCTACTTTTCTGGATTTGACCATCTGTCTGTCACCTCCCTGGCACCAAGCTTCAAACAGTCATATGGTCAAAGAGTACAGCCCAGGAAAATCCACACCACCTGTCCCACCTGACAGCTAGCATACATCATTTTAACATGGACTTTTTCTTTTTCAAGCATGAGTATAAGATAAAATACAAATGACATTTGTGAAAAAATAATGCAAACACTGTGAGAAGAAATGAGATATATTAGAGTGATTCATCTTTTCCTGGGGCACAGGGCAGAAGTTAAACATTGTTAAAGCACTGATAAATACTGTTAAACGCTGTTAGCGTTAATGATGAGCCTTTATTATAAAAAACCATTTTAATGCTTATTTTTTCTTTAACTAGGCCAAGATGTTGGGGGTTGGAGTGACTTTACTCCATAACTGACAGTTGTCAGACCCTTACTGGGGGCCTGGCCTGCTTGGGTGAGAGTGCTCTCAAGCCACACCAGCTTCTTTGAACTCCATAGAGGCCTTGAGGAAGCTATATGACAAACACAGCTTGCTGCTAAAGCATAGCTCCAGCTCCTAAAGACACTGCCCCAGCAAACAGCTTGCACTGGACTTTTGGCCATCACAAACTTTAGTGGACTCTAGATGACCCTGTAGCTACTTCCACTCAGGCAAAAAGGGAATCCTTTCCCTGGTGGCCTAGTAGAAGTCCTGTGACAGGTGTAACAGCTCTTGATTTGCAATGGGACTGCCATGATTAGTGAAGTGAAAGACTGTGCCATGATTGGTTTAAACATAGTCCTTCATTTGCATGAAGGGTCTGTCATGACTAGTGTAGACATCCTTATCACACCTCTTTCCAACTATATAAGCAAGCTATTCTGGTCACTTTGTGAGTCAGCCTCATACCCTCCTGTGCTGCCTTCTTGTTGTTGCAACATTAGACCCAGTAAAGGTTTCTCTCTAGTCTTTTATTGCCTACTTTTGATCTTTATCATTTACTAATGTAGACTGAGCTGGTAACACAAATAAAAGAGAAGAGGGAGTGACGGCAATGACAGTGGCAGAGCCAGTAGTAGTAGCAGTGACAGTGACCAGGAAAAAGAATGATGGGGAGCAGAAGTAGCAGAGACAATCAGGGGAAATGTAACAGAGGTGATAAAAAAGGACAGAGAGTTGAAACTGAAGAAAGACAGAAGGCCATTGAGTCAGACAAGAGAAATTGAGAGCCCTGGTCACTGAAAGAATACCAGAGTGCTGTAATACTTGCCAACATTGTCGAAGATCAAGGCTTCCGTCAGACGCCCAAGAGCTGTAACTCACAGCCATAGAACAAAGGGTTCCAGCACCCAGGGCTCTGTAAGAGCTAAACACTCAAGGGAGGGTACTTTTGCCTGCTGCTGTCTGCTGCAATTGCTCACTGCAGTTAAAAGTTGAGGATCATAAAAACCAGCAGGGGCCCAGGATTACCAGCACTACAAGAGCTTCTACTTGGTTACTCATAATTCTTATTCAGGTAGATAACAGGAATTTCAGCCAGTTGATTGGTAACAGAAACATTGCCCTGAAAACTCAGAGAAAAACAAGTCTCTGAAGTTGATAAAGAAATAGAAGAAAATCTAGATATATACAATAACATGAGCAAAGACATGGTAGATAGAATGAAGCAAGACAGTGATAAAGAGATAAGATTGAGAGCCAACAGTAAGAAGATGTGCAAACTAATAAGTGGAAATTAAAAACAACAACAACAAAGGAAAAGATGGCTAAACTAAGGGAGATTGGCAACAGAATTCCAGCAGTAGAATAAAATTCTGTATAAAAATTACACAGTTATTGTAATAGAAAAAAAGTGATGTGAAACCCTAACTTGCATGTCTCAGAATAATGAAGAAAATAAGAAAGAGATAAAAAATAGTAACAGAAAATTGAATGGGCAGAGAAGATTTGTAGTCAAGCATTGTAAATTTTCCTTAGAAAGAGCTAGAGATAATACAGCAAAGATCAATAACAAATATATTAATAAAAAACTTTCTGCAATTAAAATTAATAATTATTTGAAAGAGAAATGAAGGACAAATTAAGGGGAGGAAGGAAGAGAAAGAAAGAGGTACTGGAGGTGGAATCTGACTATGCAGATGAAATGATACATGTTCATTCTTCCAAGTGATTTTGATGACAAGAAATCCACATCTAGAGACTTTCTGTTGAATTTTTGCATAATTAAGTGTAAGATAAAATTCTACAAATATCTAGACAGAGTAAATAGGAACAGTCACAACCACAGCAATAAAAAGCTTCTTACCTAGGCTATTTTTTTTAACTGTCTAAATACTATTGTGGAGAGGTTGTTCAGAACACTTAGAATTTGATCTACAAAGGTCAGAGCCAAACATCTTATTTTACATCAATTTGGTCAAGGCAACAGAAAAAATTCATCAGCACAACACAATGGCTTTATTGAAAAACTTAGAGGAAATTAATAAATGCATTTCAAATTCCTTATTATCCATGAAGTCAAAGGATAATTTCATTCTGAACTCTGAAAAACAAGTAATGTTTACATATGGCCTTTGCAAAACTTGGAGGCAACCACAAATGGATTAGTAATGGAATATTATTGCAAGTTTAACTTAAACACTCTTCTCCTGTCCATTTTGATGACAATGTCTTTCTACTATAACTAAAGGTAGAAGGAACCTGTTTCAGAGAAGTCTTACAATCATAACTTTCTTATAATTAACTTTAGAAATTAAATACAAATGTAACCTGTTTTAAAAAATATTTGTTTAATACTATATTTAAAAGTTTGTGATATGATATTAAGAACCAAACCAGAAAATAAGAGACTATATATGAAGTATGTCACAGCCTACAAAAAGAATGGTGCCAAATGCTCCGAACACACATCGCTCCAACCCCCATACACAAATTGAAGTGTCTGTGTGTTCATCATTGAATTGGGGGTGCTTTTGTTTCCTTTATCTTTTAATACTTTCAAATTTTCTTCAATAGATATATATTGCTATTATTATCAGAAAAATGAATTGTCAAACTGAGGAAGTCAAGTTAATTGATAATGCATAAATATTTACAGAATTTTGAATAGGTTTTTTAAAAGTGCCTGTTTTTGCTACAATGTGTGTTGGTCACGTTTTCATCACTGTTACAAAGCATCTGAGAAAACAACTTAAGGGATGAACGATTTATTTTGGCTAATGGTTTCAGGGGTTTTGGTCCATGGTCACTTGGTTCCCTTGCTTCTGAGTCCTTGGTGAGGCAGAACACCGTATTGGGGATCAGGTGGTAGAATAAAGTGCCCACCTCATAGAGGTGGGTCAGGAGGCATACCCTTCAATGGCCTGCCCTCAATAACCTACTTCCTTCAAACAAGCCCTATTTGCTAATAGCCCATTTAGTATAAACTCATCAATAGGTTAATCCATTGATAAACTAATACTCTCCTAACACAATCTCCTCTCAACAGAGCCACCAGCTGGGGACCAAACCTTCAACACATGAGTTTTTTGGTGGGATACTTCATATCAAAACCACCATATCACATTATGCAAAAAGAGATGGATGGATATTCTTTAATTTTCAAAGATATTCTTGGGAAAATAGATTAAATTCATGCTACGTATTTTATATCATTATTAAAACTTTTCATCAAAAAATCACGAAAAAACAATGGAAAAGTGCATACTAACACAGTTTTATTTGTAAGTTAGTTATAAGAAATATAATTTCCTCTGTTTTTGGAAATATTGATTTTGTTTTTCAGCACAGGGATTTGAACTCAGAACCTCACACTTAGTAAGCAGGCACTCCTACTGCTTGAGTCACTCCTCCAGCCTTTTCAAACTGTATCCAATAGTAAATAGAATAGGATAAATCAAATCTAACTTTCTTGGAATATTACACATTTAAAGATAGAAGAAACTTGTCTTTCTGAGACAGAAACTTTACACCAATCCTCCTTATATTTCTATTCCACTTTCTCCACATGAATTTATTCTAACATTTTTATTCTCTGCAGCTTTTGCCAACTGCCCTTTCATAACTCTGCAACTACAAATAAACTAATTATAAATTTTTGATAGAAAAATGTTCCAATTTGTCTTTGAATATAGGTTTTAAGTATTAAAATTATTTTAACTTTTAGATCACCCTTATATTTATTGTAATGATAAAAATAATATAATTAATAATAAAATATAAAGTAGTTATTAGAAATGTATAATTAATAAAATATATATTATAGATGAAAATTTTTATTGATGAACATTTTATTAAGACCATGTTTAAGATCAATTCTAATCTTAAATTGCTTTTTTCATAAATGCAGATACTAAAAAACTTGTCCATGTAAATGAGTAGGCAAATTGGTAATGAAAGTTTTATTATGCAGTGATATTCAATTATTTGACATATTCTGAATTGTATGCTAAATTGTGGTGGTCTATCATCAAAATTATACTTAATGATCTATAAGATTATAATTATGTCCTTCAATTTTTTTATAAACAAAATATGAAAACTGCCCGAGTTATAAAGATATTAGTTACCCATTTTCCTCTTATCTGGGAAGTATACTACATATATTTTATAAAGAAATCAATTTATTATTAATTATAATGCTATTCTTTCACTTGAAGTCAGATTACTCAGCCTAACATATAAAAGGAATGGTTGGAGGGAGTAAAATTATTATATTAATATCTTTGCTGATAGATAACTTTTAAATGGAATGCCTATTTTTAAGGAAAAACTGACCACAACAAATGTGCGTGAACATAGCATCAGAAATATTTAAGACACACTATTTCAAGTGAGAGAATGTGGGTTGCACTGCAGTATACTTGGAATCCTTTCTTGTCCTTCTGTTAATTTACCTGATTATTGAGGCATAAATTGCATACAATGAAAGTTACCATTTAATTGTACGATTGATGAGTTTGAAAAGGTATAGAATCATGTAGTCACTGCCACAATTATGATGTGCAAAATTTTCATGAACTCCATGAAGTTATCATGATTCAGATTTACAGTGTCTTCTCTCTTTCAACCCAAGTCCCTAAGAATAACTGATCTTAAATTTAGCCTTTCCTAGAATTTTACAGAAATGGAACAATATAGGATATTAGTCTTTTATGTCTCATTCTTTCTCTTTTTGGGGGGTTTAAACTCAGGGCTTTGTGCTTGCTAGGTAGGCACTCTAACATTTGATCCATGTTTCCAGCCCTTTTTTTTCTAATTATTTTGGAGTTGGGGGGGGTCTCACTTTTTGCCCAGGCCAGTCTGGACAGTGATTCTCCTATTTTATGCTTCCTGTACTTGCTGGGATGACAAACATGCACCATCAACCACAATGAACTTTTGGGCCCACGATCTTCCCAATCTCAGTCTTCTAAGTAGCTAGGACTACAGGTGTGAATCACTGGGCCCCTGTTTGTCTGGCTCTTTTAATTAAGGAAAATACTCTTGATTTATTTATGTTTTTAAAAATGTTATCAGTAGCTCCTTTACCATCCAGTATGCTACACTTGGTTTATTCATTCAGCAGCTGATGGATATTTGACTTAGTTGGTAGATAGACACCATGGTGAATAAGGTTCCTATGAGGATTTGTATGAGAGTTTTTATTTCTCTGTATAAATGTCTGGGAGTGGAATTGCTATGTTCTATAATGGTGTCTAGGAGAAAGTGAATTTTTATTGGGATTATAATAAATCTATAGATAAATTTGTGGGGAATTAACAATTTTGAAGGCTATATTTTCTTTTCATGACTTGGGGATCAAGATTATGCTGATCTTGAATACAAGATCCAGACATAGCCCACACATCTGTAGCCAGCTGATCTTCAACAAAAGAGCACAAAACACATGATGGAGAGAAGACAGCCTTTTGACAAATGCTGCTGGGAAGATTAGATATCCACATACAGAAGACTGAAACTGATCTCTGTCTGTCTTTCACCCTCCACAAAATCAATTCAAAGTGGATCAAAGACCTCAATATAAGGCCTGAAACTTTGAAACAACTCCAAGAAGAAGTAGGAAATACACTGGGACAGATAGGTATAGGGAATGACTTCCTAAACAGAACTCCAAAGGCTCAGCATCTAAGAGAAACAATGAACAAATGGGACTGCATTAAACTAAAGAGTTTTTGCATAGCAAAAGAAACAATCACCAGAGTCAAGAGAGAGCTCACAGTATGGGAGAAAATCTTTGCCAGCTATTTATCTGGTAAGGATCTAATATCCAAAATATATAGGGAACTCAAAAAAATCAGCCCCAAAAGAATCAACACCCTAATAAAGAAACGGGCACATGAATTAAGCAGGGAATTCTCAAAAGAAGAGGTACCAATGGCCAGTAAATACATGAAGAAGTGTTCAAACTCCCTGGCTATAAAAAAGATGCAAATCAAAACAACACTTAGATTTCATCACACCACAGTTAGAATAGCCAGAATCAAGGGTAATAACAGTAACAAATGCTGGGGAAGATGTGGCGAAACAGAAACCTTTATACACTGCTTGTGGGAATGCAAATTAGTGCAACCATTATGGAAAACAGTAAGAAGATTCCTCAAAAAACTAGAGCTATAACTTCCCTACGATCTAGTGGTACTACTCCTGAGCATCTACCCAAGAGAACATAAAACAGGATACAGTAGAGACATCTGTTCACTGATGTTCATTGTAGCACTATTCACAATAGCTAAGCTCTGGAAACAACCCAGATGTCCTACAACTGATGAATGGATCATGAAATTATGAATATTACTCAGCCACAAAGAATAATGACATGAGGTTTGAAGGTAAATGGATGCATTTGGAGGGCATTATGTTAAGTGAAGTTAGCCAGGATCAAAAGCATAAAAGACATGTTTTCTCTCATATGCAGAAGATAGATCCAAAGGTAAACATACACACAAAAACAAACATGATCATATACAAACTCAGTTGTAGAACATGTTTATAACAGTGTAACTACTCTATGGAACTCAGGGAATGAGTGAAAGGAAAAGAGAATGATAAAGCAACAGTAATATCACATACCACAAGATGTGAAGGTAGAGGATATAAGAATGTGTATTGAAAGATGTTGAAAAATGGGGGAGGGAGGTAAAGGGGTAAGGGAGAGTATTCAAAAGCATTGAACAGACCAAAGTAAAACACACCCACAGAGGGCATACATTGAGACACCCCTTTGAACGTGAACTCAAATATTAACTATGAAAACCAGGACTGTAAAATAAGCACAGTGTGTGCAGGGGCAGGGTACTAGTGGGAGGGGGGAAGGTGAACTACAGGGATTAAGGTGACAGTATATGGCAGATGGACTTCATATAGCTATAAGAAACAGAACTAGAAAACCTCTTGCAATTGCTTTAAGTGGGGAGAGGAGGAGGTTGAGAGGGAGAGACGATGGGGGCAATGTAGCTGATTACAACATAAGTCTAATCAGAATTGTCACCATGAATCACCCCCATCATGAATATAGCCTAATAAACATTTATTTAAAAAGATTATGATGATCACATAGGATGAATTAAGAAGTAATCTTTCATAAATTTTCTGAAAGAGTATAGAAAAATTGTTATTTTTTTCATAAATGTTGAGCAAAAATCTCATGTGAACCGATCTGGGCTTGGTGCTTTCATATCAGAAACATTTCAGCTTCACATTCAATTTTTGTTAAGTTTTCAAATTTAATGTCCTAAGGTTGTTTATAATGTTCTTCTTATCTTTTTAAAATGTCTGTAGGATTTGTAGTGATGCCCCTTTCATAATTACTATTATCTTCACTGCTTTTTTAGGCTTAATATGGTCATCTTTTTTTCTACTTCTCTTAAGTAGGAGCTTAGATCTTTAGGGGCTTCATTCTTTTCTAACAAACATTTTTAGTGCAATAAATTTCCTTCAGAATACTGCTTTCAATTTGATATATTTTAGTTTTGCTCATTTAAAAAATGACTTTTAAATTGCCACATCATTTATTTGACAAATGAGTTATTTATTAGTGTGTTTGACTTCCAAATTTTGGGTGATTTTCAAGGGGAGTTCATTTTATGTTTTATGTGTGTGTGTTTCTAAGCTGTATTTGATTGAATTCCTTTAAATAACAATTTTCTAGCTTTCAATAAAGTTACGTGGTATCTGATGGATTCTTGAGGTTTGCTTTACAAGTTTGATATGGGTAGTTCCAAGATGATTATACTTTGAGGACTCTAACTAATGTATTATGAGTTCTTTCCACTTTGGTTAGTGTGAACTCAAACTCTTTCCAGCTCTGTTTGAACTCCATAGATTGTTTGGCCTATTGCTTTTTTTTTCTATGCCTCAGATTATTTCCAGCCATGCAAGCAAATATCAGTGTTTAGATTTATGAAACTTTCTTTCCATGCATCTCTCCCATCTCAAATATAACTTTTCACAAATTTAACATTCTTGGCATCCTCACACTCTGATAGCTATCTTGAGTCGTTAGCACACTTTTCTGTTTTCTCCTTGTGGCCTTTAATACCGGTGGTAGTCAGACAGCATGTGTTATTATAGGAATCACATCACTGGTTTTTCTCTCACTGGAATCAAAGTTCTATGCTAGCTATTTTCTAAAGTCTGATTCTTACATTGTGTTTGTTTTCTAGTTTTTACTGGGAGAGTAAATCTGATCTCCCCTGTTTCAGTATAACCAGAGCAGAGGTTTTCTATTTGAGTACATTTTCCCCATGTTTTTACCTATAGCTTCAAAGTTCTGATTTTTCCTAGAAGAGACAAAGCACACCAGTTCCTTGATTTTGGACAGCCATTCCTTCCCCCACTCACTGACTCTCTCCTTTGCTCATCCTGTACAGCAGCAATTATTAATGAACTCCCTCTTCCATCTCATTTCCATTATCACTAAATTTCACTCCGCTAACTCTTCAAGTGGTCATTACTTTCTGACTGCGTAATAGTTTCATTTTATTTTGCTAAGGTTTATTTGTCTTTGTTTACGTCTTTATTATTTTTATTAATTTACCTGATAGTCATATTTGTTACATTGTAGATATGTAATTTAAAGTTGATACTGTATACTACACTCAAATGCCATATGTACTGAGTTTATTAAATACTAATTAATTGCATAATTATTATTTTATATGATTTATACTTTGCAGAAATCCTTGGTAAATTATTTAATACTTTGTGTAGTATTGAAGGATGAGAATTTCTTAGAAAATAAAACATTTTTTTTCTTCCATTTGAAATATAGAAAAGATTTTACTCTTCCAAAACTTGCTATCAATACACTTTCAATGAAAGATTAGATTTGACTAACAAAGGATGCCTACTACTAATTCTTCATATTGCAGATTATTAATTACTGACAGAGTGCTTCTGTCATGGACAGTCCTGTGCAACAACTAAATATTAGATAACAACAATGTTTTTAGTACAAGGCATTTATAATAATACTCAGAAACACAGAGGAATATAGTTAATAATATCAAAATAATGTAATCTATAAAAATAAACCTTTTTGCTAAGCTTTAAGAGAATACATGGAAAGAAAATGGCTATGATATAATGTTAAATAAACCAAGAACATAAAATTGTGTAGTAGATATGATTTCAATTTTATTTTTTAAAATGTACAAATAAAATGTGTTCACTATCTCTGACAGAAAAAACTTCATGTGATTTTTATGTTCCATTTTGTACCTTTTCACCTTATCCTTTCTTTCTCAAATCAGAATCTAGAGTTTTATATGAAATAAAAAATTGTTAATTGTTTACTTGTACTTTAGGTAGACAAGATTTTCAAAATAAAAGAACAATTGATAAGTAAAAAGACTGACAATATGACTCCTGAAAAAAAACCTTTCATATGTCATATATATATACATACACATAATACATATATACATAAAATTAAAGGCAAATTATGCACATACAAAATGTTAGCAACATTTAATTTGTAAGAACTTATAATAATATGTAAGATAATATCATAAGAGCAAACTATTACCATAGAAAAATAAGCAAAGGCCAGATAATTTACAAAATAAATAGTGCTGTGGAAAAATGACTACCAATATTAGAATAAAGTCAAGTGAAAACAAGGCATTGCTTTTTAACTACTTTCATGGAGAAAAATAAATAAAGCAATACAGTTGAAAAGGCCATGCTGTACGTTGGGGATGGCTTTGGACAGAGTGAGGAAACTAGCCACAGAAGTGAGGCCTGAGTGAGACAACAGATCCGGTAATGTAGGAAGTCAGTACAAGAGGTCCCCAAGGGAGTCACTGAAGATAGAGAAAGGAAGTGAAAGCTGTCATTCGCAGTGTTTTCCAATGCATATGGAATGGGTTGCAGGACATTTTTAGGTAACTACTAAAGTAATGATGATTCCATACATTTCTGGAAAAACCCAGAAACTAACATCTGGTTTGACATTTATTATGCATATAAACGTACCATTTTTCATTTTGTTTTTAACCATATTTTAATATGTCCTTTAAACCCAATTTGAGTATAGGATTCTTGCCACTGAAAACATAGATAATTTGTTTATTGGTATGCATTCCTCTAACCAAGGCCCAAGGGAATATATGTACATCACTGTGACTTAATTGTGTCCCAACTTTGCATACTTCACTCAACAAATAAGATTCCTGCAATTATTTAGAATTATCTTTTTTAGAAGGCAGTTTGGTAACTATATTTGGCTACTAAAACATTATAATTTATGTCCCTTGAGGAAAAGGTTATTCCTTTTAACACAGGTGTATTGTTATAATAAGTGTATTATTTAGCTTATAAAAATCCACTTTAATTAAACACCTTCTTTACCACCAGTGTCCATTTGATTACTGTATCTCTACTTATGATTTGTTGATGTTCCAGACATACTTGTTATTAAATTTTTTGAATTTTTTGTTATTGCTGTATGATATGTTAGACAGTTTTCCTGTTGCTGTAATAAAATAGCTGTGATAACTTAAGGAAAGATTCATTTTGACTCAGAGTTTCAGAGGATTCAATCATGGTTGGCTGGCTCCATTGCTTTTACACTTGTAGCAAGGCAGAAACATCATGGTGGAAGGGCATGTCACAAAAAGATGCTTCCCTCATGGCATCCAGGAAGTAGAGAGTGAGAGGAAGTGTCCGGGAACAAGATAAATCCTTCTTCCTCCAACTAGGCCCCAACTCCTAACAGCCCATTTAGCTATCAGTGGATCAATCTATTCATGAGGTTAGTGCCCTCATGATCTAATCACCTCTCAATGGCACCACCAGCTGGGGCACAAGCCTTCAATGTGTGAGCCTTTTTTAGGGGACATTCATAGTCAAGCCATAACCTATGGCTTCAAAACAATTTCTTTTACATTTTTTCCATCTTATTATACCTCTGCTAATATTTTAGATGCTTTGCTAGACTGACAGCCTAGACAACTTCCTATTTGGTCGTTTGCTTTACCCAGCCTTGTAGTGTTTGATCTTTTCTTCTCAATAGAGCATATTAGGGTCTTTCACTGAATAGCTAAGAGAGTCAGAACATTACATTGATTGATACAGCTAATTCCTCAAAGCAGCATCTTTAACAAGTCTGAAACATGCAGAAGTTGACAGTCTAGAGACAAGTTTCCACACCCAAGCAGAATGAGAAAAACTGAGTGAACAAAGACTGCAAAGCTGATGTGTGCAGAGGCATGTGTGGGACACTGGGAGGATTCCCAGTGCTGATGATCAAGCACCTGCAATGACAAATATCTGGTTCCTATGGCATCCACTGAATTTTGAAGTTAATCTTAGTGAATGGAAAATAAATTCTTGGCAGGTGGTAAGAATGTAAAAATCTGTCTTCATAAATAGAAGAGGACAAGATAAGTCAGGAGAGTGTATATTATACTTTATCTCTCATAGAATGAATTCAGATTGGCTTTTGTGATTATTTAGCTATGAGAAAGCAAACTCTAGTAGTGAACATAATCATTTATTGAATGTCTAATAAGTAACAGATACAGTGTAAGGCGGTTGACCAAAAATAACCATAATAGCCAACAGTTATTGGCCACAAAGTACATTGCAGGTGATGTCCTAAACATTTTACAGTATTATATAATTTAATTCTCCAGCAAATTTGAGATACTTGCTTTTATGAACCCCATTTTACGTATGAAAACTGAATTCGGAGATGTTCATGAGCTTTCGGTGTTACATAGGTAATGAATGTTGGATATAGTACATGTACCCACTTACTCATATTATTGAAATATACATAGGCAGACTTTTATTAAAATATATATTGCTAGTTTTATATCATCCCTGAAATTAATACTAGTGTTTCCATTTTATACCATTCTATTATGCAAAATGTTCATGCTCAGAGAGTTTCAGTAGCTTACCATCAGTCACAGAAACTGTAAAACCAAGAATTAAACCTAAGCCCATTTGACAGTAAAGATTGCACTTTTCCCACTATGCTAGGCCTGAACATTTATTAAGTATAGCTTTTATGAATTACTCTGGAGTTTCATTATACAGTGGAAATGAAGTCAGATACTTGTTACTTATCTCTTGTAGAGTAGAAATGTAACAATAACATGATTATTTTATTCATACTTTTATTTAATTATATTTATTTTCTATTTCTCCTAATTGCCCCATGAAATACTCTTTGCAGATGGTATTATTTATCTTGTACAGATGAGGAGACAATTTTTTTAGAGACAGAAAATGCTTCGCTTGAAGTCCCCAAGTTAAGTAAGTGGTCATGGAAGGTTCCTTGTATCTAAGCCCAGGGTTCCTTTAATATCACATTGTCCAAGTATGACTTCTTGTAATCAGGGCTGCTTTCAGATTTACTTTTTATAGCTTTACCCCTAAATATACTGAACTAGAATTAAAATGCAATCCATCCTGCTTCTAGAATGATTTACTTATATTTGTAAGGTTCCTGAAAAGGCCTCCATAAGAAGCACACATGTAATTATGGGACCTGGCTACTGCTACTGTTTCTGTAAAAAGTCCCAGAGTTTTGGGCTTTAAATAACAGCAGTCAACTCTAATTTAAGTGGAATAGGAAAATATTGAAAGGATACAAACATTTGCGTAGGATATAAAACTAGACTCAGGAATTAGGTGGGAACCACTCTAGGCTCCCAAGTCAAGAGTCAAACCAGAGATTTGCCTCAGAAGATGAGTAGGATGCACTGCTAAGTTCTCTACCATGGAACCTCACAACCTCCATTGTAGTTCTTTATTCTCCAACATTAGTGGCATGGATAATCTCTAAGTCTACCCCCTCCCTCCACTAAATCCTTGTAGCTCTTCTTCCGTGGTCCAAGTCCCAGGTGAAAGGAACCCTTTTTATGATTTTATGTAGTTTGTTCTTTTTCTAGCTTCTATATTCACAGAGATGGAATATTTACCCTCATTAGATTCCCTAGTGTGATCGGGCCCTACTCACAAAACAACCAAATAGTAGATCTTTGAGAAACAAAATTTTAGAAATCTAAATGTCCAGGAAAAACCTCAAAGAGTAAACTTATACCCGTGATAAAAATCCTTCTTTATAGTAATTATTCAAATAGCACTTAATATTAGTGGAACTTAGTCCCATTTTCCAACATAGATACATAAGTACATATGCTGTTTAAAATATGTTATGTGTCCTTGAGAAAATTTCTCAATTCCAGCTGTGTGCAGGCTCAGCTAGAAAATGTACTTCATTACTGGTCACTCCCTACTAGGGAGGATAAATGGATTTAGGGCAACAATGACTTGAAGCATCTAAATATTCTTAGAAGAAAAATGCTCTAAAGCAGATGAAAAGTGTACTCATATTATAGTTCTGAGCCATAAAAACCATTCTACAACTTTTTAGTGTTCTCAACTTAAAAATATTTTTCTGTCAAGACAGACTAAACTTGCTTACTAGAATGAAAGTATGAACTATAAAATCCAGATATGTGGAAATGCAGGAGAAACTTCATTCCAATTTAAAGGTAATCCAGAAAGAATTAGTCCTGATCTGTTGTTAGGCTCATGTATTGTGGGTGAGGGACACCTCACCAGACAGAACTATTTGGCAGTACTGTTTTTTTAATTAATTCAATCAATTATTAATTGTGTTCTTCAATTCCCATTCAAATTCTGACATATGACTTAAAAATATCATTCTCTTAATTCATACAAGCATTATTGATGAATGAAATGAATAACAAGGTATTTTTCAAATTAAAAAAATTTTTTCTAAATAAATCTAATAAATGCACATATATCCCTTGGAAAAAGGGAGGAAGGAAAAGGTTACAATGTATTATAAAACTGTAACTTGAGTATGGAACAGATTTATGATCATATAAAAATTTTAAATAGCATAAGAGCTTAGTACATGACAGTCCTAGGACATTTACAATTTTATTTTAAAAAATAAAAGGCTCTTCTTGAGCTACTGTGGCACCAAAGATGCCCTGAAACCTCAATAAAAATCTATTTTTACATCTTTACATGGGAGAGAAAAGATTGAAAAGAATATATAGAGCATATAATACCAGAACCAACCTGCATATCTGAGTTGTAAATATCTTGAATAGGTGTTCCTGAAAAGGGCATGAACAGAATTGTCAGTTACTGAGGCTGATTCAGGTGACACACCACTGAGCTCCATAGGTGAGCATAACTCCTTAAAATTGATGATTGTATTTTCTAACTCACACTGGCAAGATTTTGCCTGTTGATGTTTCTTGGCCAGGAAGAAAAGAGAAGTAGTCTTAATCAAAAAGATATTTTCCTTTTTCAAACATTGCTTTTGTAGCAAAGATAAACCATTATACAGGAGACAACATTATGACAAGACTTCCCTTCCTACACAAAGCTTGTGGAATGTGTCTTAATAGAACCAAAATAACTGGAACACAGTTGATTTGAAGACATGTTCATGCATATTGGTCAAGGCACTAGATCTTAAAACTGAATCCTCAGCCACTCCCTTTGGATGGGGAGACAGAGAAATAGAGAAACTTAACAATTTTAGAAAAACCAAAGTTTTAAGGCTTTAAAGAGAATGCTCTAGACCACTGACACTTTTAATATACCAGGAGTTCTATTAAAAGGAATTTCATAAAATCCTTGAGTTGAAAATGAGTAATGAAATTGCAAACAGTTGAGTTTCATACTGAAAGTTTAATCTGGATATTCAAATAGAAAAAAACCTTGCTAAAAGAGTTGAATAGAATATTATTGATATTGTACCAATGAAATAAAAATAAAGTGAAGAGAAAGCTAGCAATGAATGTAAAGCCTGATTTATATGTAAATCTTCTGATAGCATAAGATTTTATATCCGTTCAATTCATCAAAAAGTATTGATGCAAAGGTGACCTATGTCAAATCTCTTTCCTCAAGAAATGTATGATGTGTTGCACAAAACATCATTAAATAAATAACTATAACAACTTCCTTATATTCCATAAGAGAGGATGGGTAACAAATATTCTCACTACAGAAACTGAGGACTTGATTGAATGGTCATTTGTTTTAGACTTTGGAAGATAAATTAAATTTTCCTATATTTGAAGATTAAGTAGAAGAAATCAGGTAGGGAGAAAAATGATTAAAGACAAGCAAACAACAACAAAACAATTGATATTATTCAATTGGTTTGAATGTGTCCTCCCAAAGTTGATGTGTTAGAAAATTGCTTGGTTGACACTGTAGCAGTGTTGAGAAGTGGGATTTTTGGGAAGTGTTTGGGCAGATCCATCATGAATAGACTAATGGGTTTTCAAGGGAGTCATTTTGTTATGTAAGAAGCTCCTTCTGGTAAATGCACTCTGTCTCATTGTATGATGCTGTCTGTCATGCTGTAACACAGCAAGTAGGCTCTTTCCAAATGCTGAGCAAAGATGTTGCCACCGTGCTTTTGGAATTCCCAGCCTCCAGAAGCCTGAATTAAATACATAGCTATAAAAATTACCCAGTCTTAGCTATTATGTTATAGCAATGTAAAACAGACTGAGGCACGTATATTTAGACAAAAATATAAGTGGCAGAGTACTTTTACATAGATGTATCAGAGTAGACAGTGTGGTGTGTAGTAAGAAATGTTGTTATGTTGAAATAAGTTAAGGCTTGATAGCAGACATCTTCTCATCCAGCTTTGAAATATGAAGCCATTGTAGAGTTTTGAGTTGATGGACACATACAGTTTCTGTCATTTGTATTCCATTTATATTAGGTGATTTAGCACATGGTGATAAATTTTTAAAAAACATTAGACACTGCATGCGAGGTTCAAAACAAAGTAGCCATTTCCCCCTAATCATCACAAAAACTTCATCAGGGCAAATGATGTTGGTTATATTGTGCAGTAGAAGGACCCAAAAAGATCAGGGAATTCAGCAGCACATTCATCTATTGTCAGTCAGCTGGCAAGAAACAGAGCCAAGACTCCAACTGACATTCTACCTTGCTACAAACACTGTGCTCTATATTACAGATTAGGCTTATTTCTGGAAAAGTTGAGAAAAAGTGAAACACCATTAATATAGCATCTGTTGAGGAACAGGATCTCAAATTCCCGGGTGGTGTTCCTTTAGCGTTATCTCTAGTGGCTCATAAACTCTGACCAGCAGAATATGCTTCCCAACAATGTGTGTGCAGCTTTATATAGCACAGGAAGCTCAACTAGCTTAAGGGAACAGTTAAGTACTTCTTCTCTTTCCATAGAAAAATACAAATAATTCTCAAATAGTAATGGGAATTCTGACAGATCTTCCAATATGCTGCATAAAGCTCAATGGAATGATTGGACTTTATGAATGTTCCATTATCATACCATAGAAAACAAAATCCTTCATAAGGAAAGATTGATTTTTACAATTGCTGCAATGATTTAAGAAATCTTAGCAAATTCAATATCTTCATTTATATATATGGCAGATTAGCAAGCTACTCTGTCTTAAGTGCTTGAAAAACACATAAAATTTAGTATATGTATTTTTAGAAATCTTGGCCTTAATTGTCTAAATATATCATCTTGAAGATAAATAGTTCTTTACTGTTCTATTTCCAACAGACAGGACTAATCAGAATACCACAGCAGGGAAAAGACATACACAGAGAGAGGAAAATGAGGTAGCTAAAAACATGACAAGTAGCAACAATTTTAAGTACTTATTAGCTGAGGTGGCATTTCTTTGCATTTTAGCAACAATGAATTTTAAAAACAGGTTCCAAGATATGTGCACACACATCTCTTATAAACATGGTGTATCTATGCATAATGTGCTTCTCTTTTCTTTTTTTTTTGGTGACTGCAGTTGGTAAAGTGTCATCCCACTTCTTTTCAGAATGATGTTGACTCATCTTCACCAATAGATTAGCATTTCATTTCTGCCTTATTCAATTGATGGGAACAACACACTTCTTTGCCAGAGATTACATAATCAATATGACCTTGTGATGAAAAAAAATAAGAGCATGTATCCTTGTGTTTTACATTGGCAAGATTAGAAAAGAGGGAATCTTTTCTGTTTCTACTTTAATCTCCTCTTTATTTCATGACTTAATAGAAATAATGACTTCCTACTTCACTTCAGATATAAAGCTATATTACCATGACCTCATGGGCCCTATACCATCTTGACCTACTCATCTTTCTGACCAGAACTTCACTTTTTCTTCCCCTCTATACTATTCTTTGCACATGCCAAGCATGTACACATAACATAAATGTATGAAGCTATTTTCTTTGTTTGCTCCATTTGTTCAGTTAAAAGATGCTTACTATGATTGAACATTAGAATCACCTGGAGATTATTAAAAGTACAAGTGTTTGAACCCCATCTCTAGTCATTTTGATCCAAATGATTTTTAATGGGGCCTATGCATTGTTATTTTTAAAACCTTCCCACTTAATAACTTTCAGTGAGGGTACAGAAATACTCCAGTACATCTTCAACTGATGGGTTCATTTGACTCTCAGATCACTTCCCATAGAAACTTATAAAGTCTGTGTAAAGATGCCCAACTTCATGATATTATTATTGTCAGAAATCATACCGTTTAAAAAAAACTTGTTTATTGTCCATTACTCCCACTGTAAGCCATCACAGCAGCAACTATGTATCTTGTTCATTATTTTATTCTTAGTTCAATAGATTTCAATAAACATTTGCTTAGTAAATGAACATCTGGTGAGAAATACGAGGCAAAACAGAAGGAATGTGAGAAGCATTTACTAATTTATTAAAATACATTTTGCATATAATATACATTCATTAAAATATATGAGTGTATGAGAATTTGTATATATGTGTTTGTGCACTTAGACATGTATATAAAATCTGAAAATACCCATTCCTTACTAGCCTATGGATACAAATGGGATCATAACAGGTCTGGCAATCCAGTTTTTTGGTTTGATTTGGTCATTAACACTACCTGTCTGCCTAAAATGCTAAACTCTTGAAATTTTTCTAGAAATATTTTAGAGACTTAAACACTGTCTTGAACCATTCTGTCTGCTGGTGTGTTTATGTACTTGTGTGTGCTCCCTTTTTCCTCCTAGCCCACCACTGGTATCTAAGACAACCTTAGTGGTGCCTTTTTCTGTATACCATTACAATGATAGCTTCTTAGGTCAAAGTATTCTCTTCTGATGCTCCCAAAGCAGCTGAATCTCTAGAGGCTAAAGCAAGGCTGGATTCTGTGTAGAGATGTCAAAAATGATGCTCTTCTCCTCTGGTTCAAATTGAAATTCTGGAAAACTAAATCAACTTCTTTATGCCCTATTGTCAGACAAAGTCCCAAATGAAAAGGAGTTCCCGAGCCTCTGCCTATATAAACTCTTTCTATAAACTCTTTCTATGTATAGGATTAAAAACAGTTTGTGAAGGCCAAGCATGGCAATGCATGCTTGTAATCCTTTTCTTGTACAGAAAAGGATTGTGGTTTAAAGCTAAACCAGGCAAAAAGCAAGAGACCCTAATCTGAAAAATAACTAATGAAAAAAGGACTGGGTACATGGCTCAAGTTGTAGAACACCTGCCTACCAAATTCAAGACTCTAAGTTCAAACCTTAGCACCATCAAAAACAAAACAAGTGGGGTTTGACAGGAAACACATAGCATGTTGTCCTTCATTTCCCCATCTCTCTGTCTCCTCCTATAGTACATAGAATCCATCTCAAAGGGCATGTTGTCTTGGTGAGGGCATGTTAAGACATAATTGTCCTACTACTCTGAGTTTGGGTTTATAATATATATATATATATATATATATATATATATATATATATATATACACATATATATATATATATATTTACATAATCTACCCAAACATAACAAAATATAGATATAAACATACACATAATATAAATTCAGGTGTGGATTTGAGTCCTGAATCTGCCTTCTACCAGCAATATAAATTTGGGCAAATCAGTTAGCTTCAGAATATCAGTTTCTTCATCTGCAAATGGGTAATTTCAGTAGATCTCTAGTAGTTACAAATTTAATGGTGTCAACTCTGTGCAAGTGACCATGAAAGACCATGACATGTGGTGATTTGTAATTTTACTGAGGCAGGAAATTGAGGCTCATGTACTAAGGGTTGTTGTTCAGAAGTGAACCCATTAACTGGGGCATAGGTTTTGCTAATTGCTCGACAGGAAAGTAGCCACATGGCTTGTTGTTTTCTGCTTGACCTGTGTATACAAAAACCCTCTTGGAGCAATCAAAAAAGAAATGTGTGGCTGCAGAGAAGAGAAACAAAACTGCTAATGTTGGGGGATAGAGATGACAAAAATACATGAAGATGTTCAATCTAATGTTTTATGGTAAAAAGAAGAGCTTTCTTTCCCCCCATATATACCCTAAAAGAACTTTGAAAAGTTTTGTGTTTCCTCACAAGTTTTTAAGTCTTCTGTCATAAATTTAAGTGCTTATGAATGATGCAATTTTGGGAATGCTATAAACATTGGCAATTTTGAATAAAATTATTACATTATTCTTAAATTGATTCCAAAGATTCCATATACCATAGTGACTGGATAGTCACCATTATCCATTATAAAAATACATGAACAAGACCTTTTTAAGAGAAATTTATATCAATTTTATCTCCTTAAGCTCATATTTTATTTTACTTCCCCACAAATATTTTTTCTTTTATTCATATGTGCATACAATGTTGGGTCATTTCTCCCCCTTTTCCCCAGCCCCCTCCCTTCCCTCCCACCCCTCCCTCTCCCCCCTCTACCCCCCTTGCTACCAGGCAGAAACTATTTTGCCCTTATCTCTGATTTTGTTGAAGAGAGAGTATAAGCAATAATAGGAAGGACCAAGGGTTTTTGCTAGTTGTTAAGGATAGCTATACAGGGAGTTGACTTGCATTGCTTTCCTGCACATGTGTGTTGCCTTTTAAATTAATTCTTCTGGAACTAAACTTTTCTTTAGTTCCTGATACCCTTTTCCTACTGGCCTCTGTTGCTTTAAAGTATCTGCTTTAGTTTCTCTGCATTGAGAGCAACAAATGCTATCTAGTTTTCCCCCACAGATTTTTATATATTAATAACATACATTTTATTTTTGAAAGTCCATTACTTATCACCCTATCATGTGTCTCTGTAATATAAATGTATGCATTTAAATCTTTTTGCAAATTTCCTGGAACGATAAAGTTCTGTTTAAGTAGTATTGTGAGTTGGAGTTCCATATTTGCAATAGAATGCAATAACAACAACATAATCATATTATGATTTTGATTAAATAATTATTGACATAAAGGAATATTTATTGGAAATATATCTCTTAATAAGATATATGAAGCTTATATAAATGAATGCTAGATGAGCCAAGATTCAGCATTGGTTCTGTTTCTATTTTCATTTTTGTAGATAGTAGTGCTAAAAATGTTGTCCACAAAAAAATATAGATGGAAATAGAAGTAGTTTTATTACATTAAAAACACAATATTCTTTTGAACAGTTTCCAAGTTATATATCTCAGTGATTTATCATATTAAATTTATTTATTTATTTATTTTTTCCTTTTTCTTTTATTATTCATATGTGCATACAAGGCTTAAATTTATTTTGATGATATTATCAGCCAACAACTTAATCAGGTAACTTCTTCAATTCTGTTCAAATTCAGCAATTGGAAAGTACAAGATTGCAAAGGATTTATTGCCCACTAATTTAGGTCATTCACTTTCCCAACACCCATAACAATATTTCAAATTGCCCTAATATTAAACACTAAGAGACATTTCAACCTGAGGTCCACAAACCATGATGATATTAGGAATAAGTAAAAGGCATACTTTTATAAAGTGGAAGAAGTAGAAGCATGAAAGAGGAAATTGGAAAGAATATCTGTCTGACGACAAGTAAGTTGTGCGGTAAATCAATTTTAGGAAACAGTGGAAGTTGAGGTTCTGAAAGTCTTTTCTGAAACTATTGAAGTATTCACATATGCCTTGAAATGTCTCCACACCTCAGTCTAAAAATTTCTAATATAGGGTGAATATTAATAATAAGGTGTATTTTATTTCATTTATTTATTTTTAGACATTTTTATTAGTATGTGATAGTTATACAGGGGGTTTTGTAATGACCTTTCCATATACACATATATCATACCCTGGTTTGGTTCATCCCTTCCATTATTCTCCCTCTTCCCTCATTCCTCTTCTTAAAATGGTATCAACAGGTTTCAATGTTTCATATCATAAATGTACAGAAACTACCTCAACCATGCTCCCCCTCCTTCACCATCTCACTTTACCTTCCCCTTAACATGCCCTGGTTTACATTCCTGTCCTTCATTGTTTAAGTGTCTGTTCATTGTTCAGTGGGGTTTTGCTGTGGTATTTTATCTGTAAATTTACTGTACTTTAGTCAGTGTAACTCCCCTCTATTACTCTTCCTTACCCTTTTTCTCCTACACTGTATTGTTTATCAATTTTCAGTGTTTTGTTGTGTCTTGTTCCTATCAAGATGTGATGTATTTAATACTATTCACTCTCAATCATTCTTTTCTTCTTCTGAATAAGGTGTATTTTAATGGCTTTGTATGTAGCATTCACTTTGTACTTGTAAGGAAATAATTAGTACTTTGAAATTTATGGCTAAATGTTATAGTACTTGGAATTCTAAACTTTGAAATCATCACACACATTAGGAAGTACATCCTATGAATGCTAGTGCTGACTGCCCCACCATAAAGAGATGTTGTGAGATTAAGCGAGATAAAGCAGATGGGAGTGCTGGATCAACTGCAAGCATCGTAAAAGTGTGATGATGAGAAAGAAGTGGCCTTGTTAAAGAAGAAACATTAACGGCTGTACTTAGGCAAAGTGCTGAGGTCTGGGAAGCCATTTAGTAGTTGAAGTATTCAAGGAAAGAAATATTACTTAAAGACAATAGGCCCAGAAGCAGGGATAAATATGCATCCGACAAACTAAACAAGGCAAAATTAAGATTTTTTAGAAAAGAATTAGGCCTGTGCTTTTTTGGAAGCTAATCTGACAAGCTGAGCCAATTTGTGGCTAACAGCACTGGGGTAGGAGGTAGATCTATGTTCTGGAATTTCATTTAGTTCCCATGCTTTTTCACATTTCCTTCTTTTGTTTTGTGCTTTTCTTTTGGTTTTCTTATAAACATCCAAGTGTGCTTTCTCTAAAGTAAGAGGAAAATGGTTTTCTATCCTTTGAAACTGATATTACATGAGATCAGAGTGCCTCTGCAGAGCAGACCCAATAATCTTCTAATTGGCCCTGCATTTCCTCTCTCATCCCCTTCCAACCCATTCTCCACACAACTGCACAAATGAGTTTTTGAAAATGAAAATATAGCACATCCTCTCCCTTCCTTGAAGCCTCCTAATGGCTTTCCACTGCACTTAGGATGAAGCATGATCCGTTATGTGGCCTAAAGCAGTGATATGTGGAAACTGGCTTATACAGGCCTCGGAAACTGGTTGTTAAACACAATCATGATAGTAATTAAATTATATAGCCACACAATTAAGTAAATCACATGAAAACATAGGTAAGAAGTAGTCAAAGTTCAATACTTCCTAACTTTTTCCATTTTGCTCTTTGTTCTTGAAATACTTAACGTTTGTTGTATTTGTGTGGTAGTAATTCAATCCAATCGAGTGCAGCTGCACATCTCTCCCCAACTCTGCAGCAGTTGGTATCTTGACATTATTTATGTGGTTGCATTTATACCAAGGGAATTGGCAACATCACAAATCAGAGCTTTTAGTCTCAGAGTTGGTTGTTAAATATTTACTAGAACATCACTGGGAAGACAAGAGTTCAACCTAAATTAAAGTGTGAGAATTCCAATTGACTTAACCTTGAACATTTTCTCTTGTTGGCATTTCCTTTTCATAATCGCACAGTGGCCAGCCAGAACACTTTGTTTCAGTACTTAATTTTTCTGTCTCCAGATACTAGGAAGACTTTTGTTTCTTCACAGTGTTACCTTCTCACATTTGTTGGTGTGTGTGTGTGTGTGTGTGTGTGTATTGTATATACTTTGAAGTCTTTAGAACTACAGAGTAAATTACTTGAAGAACCATTTTGGCACTTGGAAAATGAGCTAACACTCAGGTATTCTAAGATTAATATTCTCTGGGTCCAATTGTTATAATGTCTATAAGACTTTTCCCAAACTGCATCAAGGGATCTGAAAATTAAATTATGCTCTTTTCAGCACTTTCAGTAATAAGGATTTGACAATTGTAATTTATTAATTTGCTTGATAGAACATAAGCAGAATAACATCTGGTATAACCTTTCTACTTCAGTATTGACTTACAGATCTTCTTTGAGAACAATTTATTCTTCAAAAGCCCATGAGGAGTAGGGAGATATGCACCATTTTACAACCATTTTTTTCACAGACTCTAAGAACAGAATTTGAAAGACAAATTTTTTTGTGTGTGTTCTGTGAGATAGGGAATAAGGCTTTGGCTGACTTAAAACCAAGATTGCTTTTAAATATTCTTTCCAAAACAAACAAACAACATCCAACATTAATCTTAAATGCATCTTACTCCAAGCAGTGAGGAAATTTTAAATGCTGTACTATGGCCATGTTAATTGCCTCAGTAATGACAATAACTAACCTGAAGGTGTGAGATTCATCTTAGAGCTAAGGAAATCTATGAGTGAGAAGTAGACCAGAAGGTTTAGGAAGTATCTACACAAATCCATAGTAGAAAATGTGACGTGAAAGAACTATCTCCCAGTCTACCCAACAATTGCCTTTCAGGTCTATGCTTAATGTAAACAAATATTTGTGATTCTCAAAGCAGATAACATCCTTGAATTGCATCAGTGTTGTTTTCAAATGGAAGCACAAACAAATCTAGGTTTTAGAAAACCTAGGGATTAAAATTTGGGGGAGTTGGGCTACTTGTATAAGAAATTGTACCGTTATAAAAACAAAATCAGGCTCAAGAATGAATATTTATTTGGAAAGAAAAAAGAAATAATAACAATTACAACTTTTGAAGACTAAAAAACCCCTTAACAATCAAGAAATTTTAAATCAGAAAATTTTAAAAGTGCTTTAAAAGTGCTTTAAAAAATTTTAAAAGTGCTTTAAAAGTGCTTAACAATCAGAAAATTTTAAAAGTGCTTTATTAAATAATAGCTTGAAATAATCCTGTAATGCTTTTGCCTACATTTCTGACTGCACATTCTGTGATTTGCAGTTTATAAAGCAATGATTTTACACTAATTTATATAGAGGGAAGTAAAGCTAACACAATTGTTTCTCTCATGGTTGGTCAAATTTTGGTTTTATTGTAGATAATTTGGAATGCATAAAACGTGTGATTTCACATGCAGCTATTCTCCCTGTCTGTGGCACAGCTATAGATTTGTGCCTTGCAAGCAAAGGAATTCTGATAAATTCAATTGTGCTCAATTCCCCCCACATGTATGGAACATTTAGATTTGTATATGCTGCATTATCAAACATTTATGCTAGGAGGGAACTTCCATTTTATTTAAGAATTGATAGAAATCAGTTTATGGCTTCAAAAGATTGGGAGAACTTTCCACAGATTCACCTCTTTCTCCATCTATTTCATCGCTTGTTTCTCCTTCCTTCTCATCATCTAGTACCAGATGTTTGTAAAACTTTTTCATGTTGTAACATACCCACTGATCCTGTACTTTCATGGTGTGGTACACAGAGTAGCAATATTCATAAAAGTTATTACTCCACCAGAATTTTTCATGGAAGTTACTATAAGCCATTACGTTCCACTAAACCTAAATTAAACATATTCTCAAATAATACCACCTAGCTGAAATCATATGTCCTGTAAGACCACACTCTGAAGTTAAATGCTAAGAAGTTACGAGATAATCTTAATCCATATAATAGAACTATTTTATTTTTTGCTAATTTTATGAAGTCAATGACTTTATGAACACATTCCCAGGACTTCTCTTAGGAATTTAGAAGGAGCCAGTGCATATGAGGGACTTGGGTTAATCCTCACCGAACTTTTTAGAGAATCTGTTCATGGACAATTTAAGATATACTGTGGGGGCCAACACTATAAATAGTGCAGAGCTTGCACCATGGGAAATAGAGCTAGTTACACAATGGCAAAACAAGAACAAGCATCAGATATGAAATCTTAATATGGATAAAGATAATCTAATCAGGAACAAATAATCTGTTTCTCTCTCAGCATTTCCAGGTAAATACATTAAACATTCCTAATTCCACATTTTTCCTCTGCACTGCCTGTATATAGCAAGTTCTATGGATTATAGTTCCAAACTATAACTGTAGCACAAATCTACCTAGATTTCTAAGTCTTAGTATTACTAAGTAGTGATGCTGCCATGGTCTGTTGCTGGACATCAGCCATATTGCTATAAATCAGAGTCCTAAAAGATCTCATTATTCCATATGTGCCCCAATACCACATATGCAATTCATTCTTCACATAGAAGCCAGGGGTGGGCAAATCTAAAAAAAAATAATCAGACAGTATTACTTTTCTCCCTAAAACCTTCTTTTGGCTTCAGATTGCCTTTAGAATAAAATATAATCTCAATGCTATGTTCTACAAGGACATATAAAATTTGATTCCTGCTTACCTTTCCACCTCACTCATATCGTATCACCCACAATCCACATTTTTCTGTCTGATATTACCACATCATTTCTTGACTTGATGCCTTGCCTGCCTCCTAACCTTTCCTGGGCTGATCCTTCCTTATCAGCTGAAATATCAGCTCCTCTAAAATACCATTCTATTAAAATGTTCTCCCTCTGGTATGTTGGTATCAAATAGTCTTACTTCACTTCACAGTATTTATTATTATATAAAGCTATCCTATTGTTTGTCTGTTTCTTCAAATAGAATGTTTAACTCACAAGAAAAAGAAATCTATAGGTCTTAATCATATCAGTCAGAATGTAAAGTGTCTAGAATGGCTCCTTGCAAATGTCAGGAACTCAGATATACTTGGTGAGTGTATTAAAAAGAAAAGGTTGGGGAGAAAGGCTGGATCTGATGCATGGAGATTAAGTGCCTTGAAGTGACAGGGTGTCAGGTATAGAACTACAACATTTCTAAGAGGTAAATTGGGATAGGCTTCAATATATTGATCAATTTTAGTCAGTCCTTTCTAGGTCTTGCATTAGACTCTTTCAGGAACCTGAGAAATGCCAAGTACCAAAAAGATGCAAAAAGAAACTAAAAAATGGTCTGCCTTGCAAGGAACACTAGAAAGGAAATGAAGGGGCTCCAAGGATCAAAACAGTGCTTGGGTTTGCCATTCTTAGACATAGGGTTAGTACAAGTTGGTTTCAAGGCAGGTTATTAGATAGTGGCCATTGTCCATTGCTGCTAGTAAAGACAAAGGGGCCTCTGCCCTGAAACCAGGATAATATTTATTTTGAAAATTTATGATGAGGCAAATTTAAATGATACTTACCTTACAATTTTAGGTTCAAAACTGAGTTTATCATACAAGATTCTGTAATCAAAATATCTACTGAAATATACGGTTTGCCTTCAGGGATTAACTGGTTTTCTAACAGACATCATGTTGTATTAGGTCATTTGTTAATTGTGAACTATCTAAAACATGAATTGATAAATTGTTTTTCCAATTTCCATTCTAATATTTTGACCAGCCAAGGGTGTTTTCACCAATCAACTCTCTGCTCCCACTATGCCATGCCATTTGTAATGAACAATTCTATCTACTAAAACTAGATAATATGTCGTATTCCCTGCTTATTTCTCAGAATCTGCAAGGCAGTTGTCTTAGGAATGCAGTAGAATCTTTTCCTAAATGTGTGAGACTGAATTTTTAAAGCCATGCATTGATTAGTTCTATTTTTTCAACACTGTGGATTTTATTATAACAAGAAAATCACATAAGTATTTTCAGCTCTTCTAAGTAATGTCAGAATTTCCTTTTCCCTTCAAATAACCCTTTGAGTTGAGTGGCAGTCACAGTAAAATATGTACAGCGCCATCTTTTGATAGCAATTGCTGCCAGAAAAAATCATTACAATCACTAATGCTCACTATTTTAGCTTTTGCAAGCTTTTAAAAAATTATAACAATCTGCAGCTCTCTCAAACAGTGACTAGCATTTCCCCTAGTCATTCCACCACTTGAATTTTGTTGTTGTTTTTAAATGAGACCAGCTGCCTTGTGATCACTGAAATGTCAGAGAAAAAAAAAATCATTTTCCACAAGAGAGAAACACTTAAATATTCTTGGAGACAAAACTCCCACAGAAATGTTTAAAAAAAAATCTAAAGAAGTGATTCTGTGCTGAATGTACATGGGTGGCTGCCATTAGTATCAATGCAGTTATAGATGCACTGACAGGCAAGTCTGCCCAGAAAGTCGCTTCCTATATTTCCTCTAGTTTGTATTTATGTATCAGTGACAGAGACAATGGCTGTTGCTTTGAAAAAGAGAAACAGAAGATGCAAACAACTATTATAAAAACTAACACAGAAATACTATATGCATGACTAAGGATGAATGAAGGAATTTTTCTGGGTATTATTTCTTTCATTTGCAAAGGTAAAGATAGAACTGGATAATTTTTTAATGCACCTTTCAGCTAGACAGTTCTATGATTTGGTCTGCTATTTAGTTATCATAGTGTTTAGCATCTTAATTATATCAAATATAAAAACATGCATAAATGAATACTAAGCTCTTATATCACCAATTAGATAAAAAATTTTCCCTCCCATATAAAGAAGGCAGAGAGACATAAAAAGAAGGATGGGTAATTTCATTTTAGTAATCCCAAAAGAGTCAGGCATTCTTATTTATGAGTCTGCAGGGAGTGTTTGGGGATGCAAAGAGAAAGAATAAATTAGTTTCTACAATAAGATAAATTTTAAAGCTGTAATGATTTAAAACATCTCTTTCTAGATCAAGTACTTATGTTTGTATAGCTATTTATGTTGTTTAATCATAATGCATTTCTCAATAACATTCTTCAGGCTTTATAAAAATATACACAAGGTCATGTTTTTATTCTAAGACTATTAATTGGAGCATAATAGAATTTTAAATAATAAATCCCTATCTGAAAATTGTTACACAGTTAAAAGATTCACAAGTATTTAATATGTATATGCATATATGTACACATTTTCTCTCTAATCTTTCAAATGGGAAATTACTCCATCATTATCAAACTTTAGGAAATAGAAGTAGTTTTTAGAAGAGCAGAAAATATTGATTCTTCAGATAACAAGAGGAAAAAATGTAATGTCCTAAGAAGATAAGCATAATCACTCTTGGCTGATGTTATATTAAACAATGTCACTATAAACATCTAGACATTCAATAATTATTATTTATTCATCAGAAATATTTATTAAATGCCTTATTATTTATTATATGTGGCTGTAAAATCAGGAAACAATTCTAACATAATTTATTTTAGCATACATATACCCCAAAACAATCACTGATTATGTATAAGGGATGCTTGTCATGTAAGGAGACAATGTTTTGACACTGTTAGTGATTAACATATTAGAACTTATGTATCCAAATAAGCATGGTCTTGAAAGAAGTTCTCTGGCAATTTATGCATCTTTCAAAAATGGTATTATTTTACCAGGCATTTCCAGAACTCTCTTAAATTTCTTTCCCTGGTAGTTTATAAATCATGCTTTTTGGGGGGAAATGTCAGATTATCAGCACATTTTTTATTATCTAGTTCAATTTCCAAAGTTTTCCCTGAAAGACCATAATTTACTTCTAAAATCATATACAAAAGGCCTTTACTACTAAGAATATTCAAAAAAATATAAACAAGACTATAAAGATAATAACAAATCAGCCTCCTGCAGTATTTATCAGTGGAAATCTCCTGAAGGGACTACTTAGACTAAGTTCCATACATCCTCATATTGTAATATCAGTTTTATCCCTCCATAATCATATTTTGAACAAGTAGTTTCCCTAAAGATGCTTAGAAATGACACTGCTTACAAGCAGCAATATTTCAAAATGAATGTATAGGAAAGAGGTGTAGCTCAGTGGCAGAGCACTTGCTTAGCATATGAGGCTGTGGGTTTGATCCCCAGCATGCCATTAAAAAAAAAATAAAGCATAAAAAAAAAGGCAAATCACTTGTTACCAAGTAGCATTGTTTTCATCATTGTTAATTGTATTGGACAGGATCTACACAAATTCATAAATCCTAACTGGGATTTACAAGGATAGTCTAAGAATAATTTATGAAGACATATAAATGGTGGGAGAAACCAACCAGAAATGTGAAGGCACACTTGCTCAATCAAGAATGAGAAGTCGTTAACACCAGGAGATCTGAGTGGGCAGAAGAGAAGTCTGTGTAGCTGGAGTGTGGTGAGAAGTAGGCTTTGGAAGTGTTAGCAGATAGAAGTCATAAGAACACAATTGTGACCCTGAGGAGGGAAATGGGGGAGGGAAGAGCCTTTTCAGGCTATGTCTCCTTCCCACCCTCTAGCCTATAGATGACTCCCATTGACCTCTAGGGCTGGTCAGCACTCATAGAGCAGGTACAGCACCAGAGGACAGACCAGAACTAGGAGGGTGATAACCAAACTTAGGATACTAAGATTCTACTTTTTTTGCCTTCTTAATTGATGAATCAATTAGTCCATTCATTTAAAAAAGTAATCTAATAGTTTTCCAGTACCGACACTATTGGAGTTGATAAAAGTGAATTAAATTTAGCCTTACATTCAAAGAGCTTTGAAAGATAGATATTTACAAAATATCTATCTTTTGTGATAGAGACCCTATTACACCCTTGTGATACAGAGCACAAAAGGGCACAGAAACAGTAATGTGACTAGCATATTCTGGCTGTCACCTTCCTTGTTACATAATATTAATAATTCATATCTTGATGCTCCAAGGCTACTATGTGCTTATAGGAAATCCAGTCTACTCCCTCAAATTACCTTTCACCAAATGACACCATGAATTTCTAGTGTACTTATATGTACAACCCAGATACTCATTCAGTTCTCTTTTTTGACTGATTCTAGATAATACTGTTTTCAGTTTCTTACCATGTGAAGTGGTACAAAAGAGTCACTGTCCATGTGAGAGAGATGCTGGCTACTGCACCCTATCCAGTCTTTGTGCTCCAGTATTTACCATTCCATCCAACCCTCTGCTCTGTTGGTCACCAATACTCTAACACTTATGTAATGAAACACCCACTCTTATTAAATGACCACAAGCCATCAATCTCAGTGCCCTCTACACACTGCTTCCTGTGCCATCACTGAATTGCTCTGGATTTCTTGCCACCACAGAGCCTATGATCTATTTCCTGGACACAAAAATTACCTTCAAAGTTCTGCTTACAACAGATATTAGCTAGTGCTGTTACTTGTTTGGGCACAAGGAAAGCAAATTTCCCCCATCATGAGCAATAGTAGCAGAGGAAGTCCCACAGTCAATATGATCTGCCCCTCATGCACCATTTTGCTCTGCATACCAGTGACCTTCAAGTATTCTTATCCCTGCAAGTCTTAAGAGAAGTCTTGAAAGTAGTCCCCTCAGAGTTTTCAAAATGGCATCTTCCCTTTATTCCTAAGTTTCAAAAATCACAAAGAATACTGTTACAGTAATCTTTTGCAAATATTGTTATTTACATAGTTTTTAAAATATTGTCAGTAGACTGGGGGGGCAATCTGATCCATTTCTCCAAATTTCTTGTGGGGGCAAGAGACGGGATTTCCTACTAAGTATTCTGTGACCTAAGAGCAGTGAGAACTGGGACTTCTCATTTTGGCCATGATGGAATCAGATACAATGGATTGAAAATAAAATAATCTGCCTTCATTCTGTCTCTGTCCTCATGACATTTCCTATTCCAAATAATAGCATTAAGGAGCAAAACCCAAGCAGAAAGAAGCAGTTTCTCTGAGCTGAGGAAACAGATCTTTCTGAGTTGACAAAGAAAGGAGAAAAATAATGTAAAATAAGCCATATTTGAAGAAATACTAGCCAAGAATATTCAATTATTAAAACAAAACAAAGGAATTAAACTACATATTCAAGAACCTCTATGAAAATAAGTAAGTGCAAATAAAACAAACAGGCATGCCATAGACAAACTTCTAAGTAAAACAAAATAGGCAAAGAAAGAGAGAAAAGCACTTATTACAATGGAGGAGCAAAAACAAAACAGAAAGCTAACACAAACTGTAGAAGCTGTAACACAATGCAAAAGTACTTTCCAAATACTGAAAAAAAAATCCTAAACCAAAAAAACCCATCAGCCTAGTTATTCACTGCCCAAATCATGTTAAAAATGAAGGCAACCCCCACCCCGACCCCTTTACAGAGAATTTGGCAGTCATGTGCATGATAAATATTAAATAAATGAATATTAAAAGGAGCTCCTTGGAAAGAATAAATATTACTTTGGACAAAAACATGGACCTGCAGGAAGGTAGAATAGATATCAAAAAAAGGGGACATACATGAGTAAATATACATTTACATGGACCTGTTTTAAAAAAATAAGAAAATGACACTGATTTAAAAATATAAATAAGTGTAAACTAGATAAAAATAACAGTTTAAAAGACAGGAGAAGGTATGGAACTAACCTGTTATAAAGTCCTTGTATTGTTTAGGAGGTCATGAGTGTACTTTAATATGTGGAGGATGAATATTTTAATTTTCAAAGTAATTTCTAAGCGAATGTTAAAAGAAGGTATAAATAAGATGTTAATAGAGAAGAAAAAACTGGAGTAATAATTTTTAAATCCTTGATTAATTCAAAGGCAAGAAAGAATTAAGCATAAGAGACTTTAGAAAAACAGAGAACAAGCAACAGCATAGTAGGCTTAAACCTGAACATAACAGTAATTATATTAAACAATAGGATAAAATTCTAGCTAATAATGATTGTCAGCAAGACAAAACAAAAACACAATTATGTGCCACCATATACAACACATTTGACATGTAGCACAGATAGATTGAAAGTATTATTATAAGAAAAAAATACACCTTGCAGGTTGGGTGAGATAGAGCACACTTGTAATTCCAGCACACTCAGGAGACTAAGGTAGGAGGATCACAAGTTCAAGACCAGCCTGGGATATATAGCAAGATCTTGTCTTAATATACCAGACTAAATGAACAAAGGAAAGGAAAAGAAACAACAACAACAACAAATATATATATATACACACACATACATATACACATATAATCTTTCAAGTGCTAACCAAAAGGTACATGGCATGGCTGTATATAATACTAGGCAGACGTCTTTGACACGAAAACATTACTAGCGATAAAGAGGTATGTTTAATAATAATAAATCCAACAAGAAGATATAATATTCTCTTATGTACTGTATGTACTCTTTAACAATAATCAACAGAACCAAAGGAGAAATATATGCTTCTACATTACATTAAGAGACTTTTTAGCATACTCTTTTATATAACTAATTGAATGAAAAGGCAAAAATAAACAGGATATAGAGTATGTAAACAAAACTATTAAAAATTTGATCTAATACAGATCACTACTCCCAAAAAGAGCAGCATAAAAATTCTACTCAAGGAAAATGAAATAATTACCCAAATAGACCATATGCTATGTCTAAAGCAAATCTCAGCAAGTATAATGGACTGAGGTCTAAAGAGAATGTTCCCCGACCAAGGCAAAAAATAAACTAGAATTCGAGAACTGAGAAAGAAAAAAAGCAGCCCTTGAAATCCAGAAACTGTGTGACACCTTCAGCTAAGCTTCATTGCTAAATCAGGCCGGTGCTCATAGTTAGACCGTGCTGTTCTCTAGATAAACATAAACAATCTACAGAACAACGACATTCAACAAGGGCACTCCGAACCCATGACAGAGTGAGTCAAAACAAGACTATTTCATAATTTGGTGTGAACATAGAAAAAAAACAAGATCAGTGTGCATGCAACCAACAAAATACCAAACACTCCTGACTCCTGGCTAATATGAGTTACATATTAACTTATATTACCCCTTCAAGCCTTCCTTGGTTTGTCTGCCTATAGATGAGATTTACTAAGATAATCAAGCATAGAACCATCCCTAATTTCTGATATCAACTCATCTAGGATAAATTCATACTTCCTTTGCCATTCCTGAAATTACTCAAACAAAAGTCCTGTGATGCTCATTCTTATCACTCCTACTGGGATTCCACATAGTTCCTGGTTGGATGACTTCTTCTTTGCTGCAATGAGTAATAACTTGTTCAACCAGAGACAGTTGAAATCACCCAAAGTGAAATTTAAGCAGTATGCTTCTTAATATCCCATGGATATAAGAAGGTATCCTAATGAATTAGAAAATTATTTCATCAAATTATAATAAAGATGACATATCAAAATGATTTTGCATTAATGAAAGAATTTCATAGAATAAAATGTATGATCAAAAATCCCCTCTTGCTTTTTGGCAGGGAAAAGTAGCTATTTGGAATATTGTGTTGTGTTCTTTATAACAAAGGCAGGCTCTCTAAAGGAAATTACCAGAACCTTATCTGACCTGGAGGAAGGGCAATTAGACAACTCTAGCTCCTAAGAAACTTCCTGTCTAACATAAAGGGAGGAAAAATAAAAATCTAAGAAGTACTGTTTAGGTTCACAGTCCAGGGATTCATGTCCTCTGAAAAACAGATTTAATAGAAAGATTATAAAATGCCTTTTCCTCCCCAACATATTATGAACACATTGATTAAATTTTAGTTTAATGACAGTGTGCTACAACAGAGAACTGCAGGACGTAGACATCTTAAGGAGTTCTCAGGGAAACCCAAGGTCAACAAGGAAGAAGAAGAAGAAAAAAAATGCCTGCAAGGACACCAGATCTACACCTACATATACAACACACTTCTAAAAACAGCCTAATATATAGTCAGAATAGCATAAACCTCACAATTTACCTAGTTACTTTAATTCCTACTCCCCAATATAGCATGTTCACTTTTCAATAAAAAGTTAAAAGGCAAAATAAAAGGAAAGAAAAGACATAGTCTGAAAAGACAAAGCATGTATCAGAATATGATTCAATTATGAAACAGACTTTGGCATTTTTAGATACGGACTTTAAAAGAACTACTATGAATATGATAATGGCCTTAATAGAAAAGCAGATCACATGTGATACAATGTAAGCAGAGAAATGGAAGAACTAAGAAAGAATCTTAAAGAAAAAGATATCAAAAACACTGAAACAAAATAAAGTATGTCATTAGTAGACTGGCTATAGTCAAGGAAAGAAGCAGTGAGCTTGAAGGTATGTCAACAAAACTTCTTAAACTGAAATGCAAATAGAGGAAAAGCATATGTAACAACTGTGGGACATTACAAAAGCTATAAAATATGTATAATGGGAACACTGAGTGGACAAGACAAAAGAAGCAGAAAGAATATTTGAATTAACAATGGCCAGAATTTTCCAAAATTAATGACAGACACCAAAGCACAGGTCCAGGAACATCAAAAAGAGTAAACAGTGAAACTCCTACACCTAGGCACACTGGACACCAATCAGATGGCTGCGGTCCTTTTGCCCTTTTGGTCTATCTATCTAGATAGGAATCACAAGTAGGCAAAGCTCTTCGTGTGCCCATGGTGGAGAGACTGGACTGGTAGACCCAAAGGCTTGCAGTTCCAAACCCTGAGACTTATAGACCTGTTGCCCCAGCTTTAGGAGGCAGAGAAGTATGGCTCTAGGCACTCACATTGGAGGCTTACTTTGTCTTTCTTTGGCTTCAGTTCTCTGCCCTCTCTTATCTTCTCTCTATTTCTTCCATCCTTTGTTGTCTTTGCCACCTCTGTTCTCATTGGTTGTTTGTGGATTGGCTGTTCTTTGGAACTCTTCAGTTGCCCTCTTATCACTGTTAACTGCTGTTGTCACTGCCACTGTCTCTGCCATTGTTGCTATCTCTACTACTGCTACCATTCTGGTAGCACTTCTATTGTCTTCGTTGCCTATACTACTAACAACAAAGATCAAAAGTAGGTAAGAAAAGACCACTCAAGAGAAGCATTTCATTGGGCCTAATGTTGCAACACCAGGCAGAAGCACAGGAAGATGTCTCCTAGGCAGCTTGAAAGTGAGCACAACAGCCTGCTTATATAGCCAGAAAAAAGATATGGCAAGAATGCTTGCACCAGTCATAGCAGACCCTGTATTTACTTTTGCTGGACTACTAGTAGAAATGCACTCTGGCACTGAAAATAGCTTCAGGGTTATCTAGAGGTTATTGAGGTTTGTGATGCAAAATGTCTGGACACAAACTATTTGAAACAGTCATGGCTGTGACAGTGCCTTCTGGAACTGTAGTTGTGTTTCAACAACAAGTAGCCATGGTTGCAGCATAGCTTCCTCTAAGCACCTGTGGAGTGCTCAAAGTAGCTGGGTTGTCTGCTTGGCTGATAGTCCTCCATTGAAGACAGCTGGAATACAAGGAAAGAGTCTAATAGTTGTCAATTAGGGAGTCAACTAGCCCTAGCACCCAACATCTTAGCTTTCATAAGGTAAAATTACACATTAAAAGGAATGCTTACAATAAGGGCCTATCATTGACATTAACAGTGATTAATGAATATTTAGCAGTGCTCTAACAATGTTTAACCCTGCCTCAGTGCCCCAGAGAAAGGAAAGTCCTTCTAATATTTCCCAATGTGATAAAAAAAAAAAAGAACCAATAGATTTAGAAAAAGCACTTGAAAAAACTTGGAACACCTAGTCTGATTTAAAAAACCTCACAGCAAATTAATAATAGAAGAGAACTTCTTGATTTTATTAGAAAATACTACTGTGACTACATCATATCTAATAATGAGAAAATACATGCTTTTATTCTGCGATTGGGAGCAACAAAAGATAGATTATCTCATTAGTTTTATTCAACATTGTACTGATAGTGTTAGCTAGCTCAATTAGACAAGAAGAAAGTGTAGAGATTGGGAAAGAGGATATAAAGTATATTTGTGTCCAGATGTCATGATTATAGAAAATAACAAACTCCTACAACTAGTAAGTAATTAAAGCAAGGTTACAGAATGAAAGGTAAATATACAAAAGTCAATTGCTTTCTTATATGCCAGTAATTAACAATAAGGAAAATTTAAAAAGCCATAATGACACTTAAATTTAAACCAAAATGTTACATCTAGGTATAAATAAATAAAACATAATTTATATGGGAAAAAATCTAATAAAAGAAATCAACAAAGATCTAAATAAACTAGAAAATAAATTAAAAGGATTTAGATAAATAATGTATTCCATGTTCATGAATTAAATATGAATTCTCCAATGTGTTTATACAGTTTATTCTATTAAAATATCAGTTCTTCCCAACTTCATGTATAGATTCAACATGCCGTCAATCAAAATCTGAGTAAGTTATTTTATGAGTATGTTTGATGTTATTTTACACTTTATGTAAAAAGGCAAAAGACATTCTGTAATGCAAAACAATACTGAGAAAGAATAAGTTTGAAAGACCAACAACTATTTCATTTCAAGGCTTTTGTCATGCTATAGTAACCAAATAGTATGACAGTGGTTAAAGAACAGTCACATAGACTAACGGTACAGAATAGAGAGCTCAAAAATAGACTCACACAAACATGATTAGCTTATCTTTGGCAAAGAAACAGAGCAATTCAATGGACAAAGGATGGTTTTATTTTAAAATGGGGCTGGAACAACTTCACATTTACATATTTAAAAGAATCTCCATGTAGATCTCACTTCCTTTGCAGAAGATGAATGTAAAATGAAAAGCTATAAAGCTTTTAGATAGTAACATAGGACGAATGACAGGGTCCTTGGGTTTAGTGAGAAATTGGTAGATACAACACACAAAAAAGTTTCATCTATGAAAGAAAATAATGATAAATAGTGCTTATTAAGTAAGAGTAAATCTTCTTTATGAAATACACTATTATAAAAATGAAAAAATAAGCCACAGATTGGCAGAAATTATTTGTAAAACATACCTGATAAAGAGCTGCATCTAAAATATGTAAAGAAATGAGCCAATGGGTTAAAATGGGCAACATGTCTGAACAAATACCCCATCTGAGATGGTATGCAGATGCCAAATAAGTGAATGAAAAGAGGCCCCATATCATGTGTCATTAGGGAATTGCAAATTACAATGGATCCCACTACTTACCTCTCAACTATTAGGATAAGTAAAATCCAAAACTTTGACGATGCCAAATACTGGTATGGATGTGGAGCTACATTAACTTTCATTCCTTGTTTGTTATGATGACAAATGATATAGCTACTTTGGAATATTGTGTGATAGGTTATTACAAAGCTAAATATAGGCTTATTATTTGAACCACCAATCACATTCTTTGGTATTTACACAAATGGGTTGAAAACATATGTAGACCCAAACATTTGTACATAGATGCTTGTAGCAGTTTTATTCATTTATTATCATGGTTTCATTCTAAGTCAAAATTTACAAGCAATCATGTCCCTGATAGGCAAATGGTAAACAATGTAGTACATAATATAATGCAGTGCTATTTGGCAATAAATATTGTCAATGAAGCGGCAAAAAGAAAAACTTCACCTATTGCTAAATGAAAGAAGACAGTGTGAAAAGGCCACATACTGCATAATTACAACCATCAGACATTCTGGAAAAAGCACAACTGCAGAGATGACAAAAAGATCAGTTCCCAGAGAGGATGGTGTGGAGTGGGGAAAAGCATAGATGAAGCACAGAAGGCTTTTAAGTGGATAAAAGTCCTCTGTATGACAATTGCAGTCATAGAGACATTAGATTTTACACTATCAAAAATACAAAAACTTTACAACATAAGGGAGTGAACCTAAATTAAAATATGAACTTTATAACAGCGTGCCAATATTGGACCACTAATTCTAACATATGTACACTTGTGCTATAGAGGGAATGGGGTATGTAGTTATGTATGTTGTTGGGAAAGTTCATAGAAATTTTCTGCATTTACTTCACAATTTTTGATAACTATGAAACTCTTATAAATGAAGTATATTAAAATTAGTAGAAAATTTTCATTTTAGAAATGGAAAGAATTATACCAGAAAAAGGATAAAAATTAAGATTTCAATTTTCTATATATTCTTCAATGTGAGGGAATAATACAAAATTCATTATTAAGACTAGTGAATGTTACATATCATAAATAGAATTTTGGTTGAACATGTTCCATATTTGCTTTACAGAATGTTTTATTTTTTCAGATCCTATTTAACACAGAAAGAAACATTAGTTTCTATGAAAGGGCATCAGGTAGTCAGCAGAGTTTTCTACCTACTCCAAGAGCTAGACTGAAGTTCCTCCTTAGAACTGGATTTGGGTATTAGGCAACAGGAAATATGCCTGCTCATAACTGAGTTTCTTTAAACCCTGAAGTAGTGACTGGGACATTTTGTACGTTAAGTTTATAGATGGTAAAATAAATATGCCATTCACAGCTGCCTGCATGAGGAGATGACATCTTTGTCTATATTAATTTCATGGATCATTTGATATGACTCATTCAACCTCTTTCTATTACATGAAAAGGAAGCTAACTAGCAAGGCTTTTGATGGTTTTTAAATAGATCCATGCACGTAAAATGTTTTGGAAAGAAGTAAAAACACTTGTTTCACATTATTAGGTAAATGGCCAACAAAGGATGCATTTAATGAATTAATTTTCTTTCACAATCATAGTAAGGCAGTAAAAATTAAATATAAAATTTTGCTAAAAAGCCAAAAATAGTATATTTATTGCATGTGTCCCTGATGAGTTATTATTTTAGTGGCAGTACAAACAAGATGGGTGATTAAACTTACCATAATTTTGAAATGGAATTGAATTGTGAAATGCATTGGATGGAATTATTCAGAATTCCTAGCAAAAAAAATCTCACATTGTATGAGAGTTTAACCATTTTTTTAAATTCTACAATCATGAGCTGACAATAAATTTGGAAATATACTCAATCATCTGCATCTTAATTGCTAAGTTTAAAATGTCACAAATCTATGTGCTGTGACAAGCATCCAGGTTAGAGGACAGTTATGATGGGTATATCTAGTAAGGCAATATGAGTGGCAGTCCACCAGTCACAGACAAAATAAAAAACATCTAACTAGAATTAATAAGATCATCAGTGAATAGGAACACAAAGAGGATGTCTGATATATTTATGGTACATAAATTGAGAACCTAATAGATTCTAGAAGATCTTACTCATAATTGGAGCAAAATTTGAAGATTCCTTCTAGTCTAAATACTGAGAATCCATTTGAAAATCCATGCATAAAAATAATTAATCTTAAATTCTGTGTGAACTTGAGCTGAGAGAACAGAGTCTAAAAACCTGTGTCATGCAAAAAGTCACCTTGTCTTTTTATGAAGATTAGGTTGCAATTTAAAAATGTTTAGGCCATTGACAGAAACCACTTGATCTTTAAAATACTGTTAGATGATGAGTAATTCAGTACAGCACTTCAAGTTTTTTGTTATCTACAGTCATCTATCTACATACTATATTTCTGATGTTCATTGCCACAAACTGAAACAGCAAAAATCTTAGCTGACTGTCATCTTCAAAATTTGACATGTTGGAAGAGCAATCCAGGGAAATATTTAAATTGTAAATAGGGAAAGAGCTCACACTCTAATACACAGAGGGGAATAAGTGACAAAATAACACAGGCTTATAAAAGGCAAGTTTGTCTGCAGTGGACAGAGCACATTGTTGGCATATTCTGGGAAAGAAATAAAAATGCACCAACAGAAAGAGCATTGAGATTGCCTAATGGTAGACAGTGGCATGAATAAAAGCATTCCACTGCCTATTAAGCAAGTACCAATTAGATCCATGGGTTGCAAGAGCTGAAAAGGGGTATAACTATTATCTCACCAGTCACTCTGAACCTTGGGAATGATCACACTTCCCCTCCAACAACTTATGCTTCCTGGAATTCACATGCTTGTATAGTTTGCTCCCATGAATTGCATGTGGAGCCTCCAGTGCTAGCAGCTGTAGCTGAGGCCAAGTGGATCAGATACACCAGCCAGCGGAGCCTTCCTGCATACCTATCCACAAAATCATAAGTAGTACAAGATGGTTGTCTGGAGTAGCTTGGTGTTCAGCAATTAATAACCAGAACAAAGACTTAAATCCAAACATTCCTTGTGGGCCCTCCTGATCATTTTATTTTTAATACAGTGACTGAAAAAATACATAATGATAAGTTAATATTAATTCACCAATACTTTTAAGAATTCTAGTAATAACAAACATGACAATTGTAAAGCTAAACTTTTTCATGTTGTCTATGTATAAAATGCTCTCTAAGAGTTTCCTCAGTCACATTGTCATAATATCCCTATGAAGAAGGTACTGCTATTGGCATTCTTATTTAACTGATGAGGAAACTGAGGCAAGAAAGATGAACTTTTCTCACTATCATCTAGTTAATAAAATCATTACAAGTTACTTGTTACAATAGTTAACACGTGTTTAATTCATAGTAATTCACAGTCATGAAAGCAATTTGTTTACAATGGTCAGTAGAATAAATAATGCTCTGCAAAAAATAGTGACAAATTCTTGGTCACTTTATGATAGCTTCAGAATCTCCTAGGAAACCATGGATCCCAGTTTGAGATCCATTGGCCTACACCACTTCCCTTTACTTTTTTAAAAGAAGAATTGTGGTTCAAAGAAGTTACATTAATTTTCTAAATTCACATACTTAGCAACATGAATATGCTCTGACTTTAGTTCCTATTTATACTAAAATTCTCAAAATCCTCTTTTATTTTGACTTTATGGTTTTTAGAATCCTTGCATTTGTATAATTGTGTTATTAGGTTTTCTTGCTATTCCTGTTACTATAGAAGCCTGAAAGGATAAAATTACACTTTGGAAAATATCTGATATGTGCCACTATTCAGATCAGCTTTATAACAAATCAGTTCTTTACTGTCTTGTGCAATATAAATAAAAATATATAAATTATTTGCTACCTTTGTTTCACATCTGCTTAATCTTGTCTACTGTATTTTTGCTGCATCAGCCTTGCTCTGCATGCTGTGGGAATTATCAAGCAACTGGCTCTGTTCTATCTTTACCTTAACCCTGCTCAAAATTCCAAGGACAACACATGCAAATATCTTGCCAAAGTTCATTTCTTGTATGTGACACTACTAAATATCATTCAATCATTTGAGTAGAAAGCTTTACTGGAGTTCATCTTAGGTGAACTCAAGTATGCCCATTTTTCTTTGAGAGTGGAATCAAAAGTTCTAAACAAGTCATAAAACTGTAAAAGCAATTTCATGAGTCCATCCTGATTGTTCCCACTGTGAAATAGAAAGAAGCATCAGGGTTTCAAAAACATTCATGTACTCAAGAATATATCAGTAACTATTTATTGACCATTACTGCAGAAAACATCCTGTAGAGTGGAAAGAACACTGCAGTGGCTCAATGAGTTATTTACAGAGTTCTCAATGCAGGGTGTCCTTATTCATGCTGGATATGAGTTACCTAACAGTAAATCCAATAACACCAAAAAGGAATTTATGGCAGAACTCTCCTATAAATTTATTGTTAGCATTAGAAGCACTGGGTCCATATAATCATGAATTTGTGAAACTTGAAAGGGGCCTTGGAAATATATTTGAGTCCATTCATTTTATCCACAATTGAAAGTAAACCCAGACAAAAATATTAGTTTCTGTTACTTAATGATTGGCAGAGTCAAATTTAAACTTCAGACAATTTAACTTCCATTATGGGTTTATGTGTTTTTCTCTGCTATACTACAGCAAGTGGTGAGAAAAATTAGATATGGGAAGTAACCAAAATGAACAGAATTCTTGTATATTTGGAATTACAATAAGAGACTTGAAAATGGAAATAAAGTCTGAATACCAGGTAGTTTTCTAAGCAACAAGTCATAATGTCAGAGATTGTGTGTACTAATTAAATAGCTCCTCTGTCCTTTGGTAAAGGACAGTGCTTTCAAAGAACTTTACTAATAATAATCATAACAACCTTAGTGACTAACTTTTATTCAGTGTTGTTTCGGTATCAAAGTTTCTTCTGTAAAATAATCAACTTTGTCAAATTCATCAAACTTCTGTGATGACCACATAAAATAACTTTCTGAAACACAATGACAAATACTTGCATAAACTCATTTCCAATCACAAACAGTGCTGACTGGCAGTCTGAGAAATAAATTCAAGAAGATTTTACTTCTAATTCTGAAAATAGCTACCATTCCCAACCTCTTCTGGATGGGAGGACATTTTTTCATAAACGGTACCTAATTTTCACATCACTGGTAGCTAAATGGTTAACTTGTTGACTGTTCAACATTATCCTGGTATTTCTACATCTTTAAGAGTATTCTTTAGATTCACTGTAAATTTCTAATCTCTTTGTAATTAGAAGAGCAAAATCAATGAGAATTAAAGATATAAATAAATATAATTGAATTACTATTTTAATTATTATACAAACTATCAGATTGATTTTTTAAGTTTTACATACTGTATACAATAAAATCAACTTAAATATGAGAATATAAAAAGTTGGAAGAGAATGGAAAAGGCTATATGTTAAAAACCAGTCAAAAGAAAGTTTTATAGACATGTAAAGCACACCTTTCAAAGAAATACTTCTAGATATAAAAAGGGCATTCATAATTTTGGAATGTCCAAGAGAAGATAACAATTTTCTAAACTTTTCTACACCTAATAACATTACTTCAGGATTCCAAGATGGTGACTAGAGGGAGGAAGCAGAAAGCATGCTTCCTAAAGTAAAATCTTGGAGAGATGCTGGAGATACACCTTGCAGGACAAACCACCAAGAAGAGGCAAAACTCTGACTCCTCCACACCCCAAGCCAGTGCATAACATCCCCACTCCACATTAAACAGAGAAACCAGGAGGGCTCTCACGCTGCCAGATGCCAGCTCCTACCAGTTCGAGAGAAGCAGACAACCAGGTGAGCTAAGTGGCACATGGTACTCCCACAAACAACCCTGGGCCAGATCAGCATAGCCCCCTGGACAGACTGACCCCCACCCAGGGAAAAAAGAGAAAAAAAACAAACTGAATAAAAAAAAAAAAAAAAGACACTTAGCAAAGAGGACGGGGCACCCTGAGAGCCAAAGGGGGGGACAGGCAATCCCTCACTGAATTGTAAATAAACAAGCTGGCCGGAGAAGGCAGGAGTGGCAGCCCCCGCCCAGCAACCTTGGAGTGGGAAAGCTTGTAACAGTGGCTATCATGAGGAAAGCCCCACTGGAGAGTGGGGAAGGGGCACTTCCCATGTGAACTGTAAATAAACAAGCCAGCCGGAGAAGGCAGGCATAGCACCACCTCTCCCAGTGTGCTAGGAGAGGGGAAAGCTTGTAACAGTGGTTGTTGCACCCAGGAGAACTCTTAATAAACAAAGCCTGCAGGGCTAGGTGAGAGTTAAGCTCATTCTTGAGATCTACAATCAATAAAGCCTCCAGCAAAAACTGGCTGACAGTAGCAGGCAGGTGAGCCACAGCCTCAAAAAAGACATTCACAGAACTGTCTACAGACCCTTTTTTTTTTTTCTCTTCCTTTGATGAGACAATGACTGAAATAGAACTGCATGCTAAAGGACTAACTGAAAATGTATTGCATTTGAACTTGGGATATTTTGTTTTGTTTTGTTTTTGTTTTTGTTTGTTTTGTTTTTTGTTTTTTTCCCCTTTGATGAGACAACAACAGAACTACTTCTGAGAAACCATCTCCAAGATTGGAGGCTGAGGGACTAACACCAAAATTATTAAGACTGAAACTTTATTGCATTCGAATTTAGGGATTTTTTTTTTTAATCCTCTCTCTGTCTTTCTAATGCCAGGTTAGCTTACTGTTGATTATTACACTATCTCTTCAGGTGTATTTCTTTGGCACTGTTTTTTTTTGTTGTTGTTTGTTTGTTTTGTCTTTAATTGTTTGTTTGCTTGTTTTTCCCTTTTTCTTTACCTCCTTTCTTTCCCTCTCCTCTCACCCTTCCATTCTAGATATCACCATTGTTATTATTACAAGCTAGAAAATACTTAATAGCACACAGTACAGGGACAGTAACAATAGCAAAGGCAATGATGGGAAGATGGAAAAAAGAGGGAAACCAGTTCCCCCAGTGATAAATTAGTACAGGAACCAGAGGGAAATGAAGAAAATAGATACCCAGATCCAGAATCCAAAAAACGAAGATAAACTATGCCAAAGAATCCAATGAAGCCCACAAGAACACTCTAAAAGAAGAAATCCTGCAAGTATTCAATGAGAATTTTATAGAGATGATACTGGATATGGTCAACCAATATGTACAGGAGGCACTCAAGAAACACCTAGATAACAAAAATAGAGAGTTTGAGAAAGCACAAGAACAAATAAAAGAAACTATAGAAGCACTGCATAAACATCAAAGTGAAACAAAAAACACGATAAATAAAGAGATAAATGAACTCAGAACAAAAATAGACAATATTAAAGAGAAAGATATTCAGGATATGGAAAACCTCAGAAAAAAGAATGAAACAGAAATGCAAAACAAAATGGAAGGCCAACCAGGCAGGATAGAACAAGCAGAAGACAGAATCTCAGAACTCACAGATGAAATGGTAATAAACAGAAAACCAAAGAACTATTAGTTAAACAACTCAAGAACTGTGAAAAGAAAATGCAAAAACTTACTGACTCCATCAAAAGACCAAACCTGAGAATCATGGGCATTGAAGAAGGAGAATAGGTACAAGCAAAGAGAATGCATAATATATTCAACAAAATAATTACAGAAAATTTCCCAAATCTAGAGAAATCTATGCCCATACAGGTGCAAGAGCCCTCCAGAACACCAAACAGCCCTGAACAAAATAGAACTACTCCACAGCATATTATCATTACAACAACAAGGACAGAGACTTGAGAAAGAATATTGAAGGCTGTAAGAGAGAAAAAACAAGTAACATACAAAGGTAAACCCATCAAAATCACAGCAGACTTCTCAACAGAAACATTAAAAGCAAGAAGAGCATGGGGTGAGATCTTCTAGACACTGAATGAAAATAACTTCAACCCTAGGATACTCTAATCAACAAAACTATCATTCAAAATAGATGGAGCAATAAAAGTCTTCCACAATAAGCAGAAACTAAAACAATATATGACCACAAAGCCACCACTACAAAAGATTCTTCAAGGGGTTCTGCACACAGAAAGTGAAATCCAACATAACCATGAAAGGGCAGGTAGTACCAAACTACAGGAAAAGAAAAAGCAAGAAAGTAGAGAGTAACATCAATTTAAGTACACACAATCAAACCTTCAAACAACTAAGACAACTAAATGACAGGAATCACCCATAACTATCAGTACAAACACTTAATGTTAATGGACTTAATTCACCCATCAAAAGGCATCATTTGATGAACTGGATTAAAAAGAAAGACCCAACAATTTGTTGCTTACAGGAGACCCATCTCACTGACAGAAATAAGCATAGGCTTAGGATGAAAGGCTGGAAGAAGATTTACCAAGCCAATGGCCCCCGAAAACAGGCAGGAGTAGCAATACTTATCTCTGACAAAGTAGACTTCAAACCTACATTGATCAAACCGGATGAAGAAGGACATTCCATACTAATAAAAGGGGAAATAGACCAAAAAGAAATAACAATTATCAACCTATATGCACCCAATGTCAATGCACCCAATTTCATCAAACATATCCTGAAGGAGCTAAAAGCATATATTAACTCCAACAAAGTGGTCGTGGGAGATTTTAACACCCCATTAACATCAATAGATAGCTCATCCAAACAAAAAATAAATAAAGAAATCCTAGATCTAAAATATACCATAGATCAAATGGACCTAGTTGATGTCTACAGAACATTTCATCCAACTTCTACACAATATACATTCTTCTCAGCAGCCCATGGAACTTTCTCCAAAATAGATCATATCCTAGGGCACAAAGCAAGCCTCAGCAAATATAAGGAAATAGAAATTTGACCATGCATTCTATCTGATCACAATGCAATAAAATTAGAACTCAACAACAAAAATAAAGACAAAAACCATGCAAACAGCTGGAAACTGAATAACTCATTGCTTAATGAACAATGGGTCATTGATGAAATAAAAGAGGAAATTGAAAAGTTCCTGAAAGTCAATGAAAAGGAAACACAACCTACCAGAACCTATGGGACATGGCAAAGGCAGTCCTGAGAGGAAAGTTTATAGCCATGAGTACATATACTAAAAAGACTGAAAGACCTCAAATCAATGACCTAATGATACATCTCAAACTCCTAGAAAAACAAGAACAAGCAAATCCCAAAGCAAATAGAAGGAGAGAAATAATAAAAATAAGAGCTGAAATCAACGAAATAGAAACCAAAAAAACCATACAAAGAATTAATGAAACAAAAAGTTGGTTCTTTGAAAAAATAAACAAGATCGATAGACCCCTGGCAAACCTGACTAAAGTTAGGAGAGAAAAAACCCAAATTAGTAACATCAGGATGGAAAAGGAGAGATAACAACAAATACCACGGAAGTCCAGGAAATCATCAGAGACTACTTTGAGAACCTATAATAATATATTCAAAAATCTTAAAGAAATGGACAGATTTCTAGATACTTATGATCATCCAAAACTGAATCAAGAGGACATCAATCACCTAAATAGATCTGTAACACAAAATGAAATTGAAGCAGCAATCAAGAGTCTCCTCAAAAAGAAAAGTCTAGGACCTGATGGATTCTCTGCTGAATTCTATCAGACCTTTAAAGAAGAACTAATATCAACCCTCCTTAAACTGTTCCATGTAATAGAAAGGGAAGGAAAACTGCCTAACACATTTTATGAAGCCAGTATTACACTTATCCCAAAACCAGGCAAAGACACCTCCAAAAAGTAGAACTATAGGCCAATCTCCTTAAGGAACATTGATGCAAAAATCCTCAACAAAATAATGGCAAACTGAATTCAACAACATATCAAAAAGATCATTCACCATGACCAAGCAGGCTTCATCCCAGGAATGTAGGAGTGGTTCAACATATGAAAATCAATAAGTGTAATAAACCACATTAACAGAAGCAAAGACAAAAACCACTTAATCATGTCAATAGATGCAGAAAAAGCCTTTGATAAGATCCAACACCACTTCATGATAAAAGCTCCAAGAAAACCAGGAATAGAAGGAAAGTACCTCAACGTTATAAAAGCTATATATGACAAACCTACAGCCAGCATTATACTTAACAGTGAAAAACTGAAACCATTCCTTCTAAAATCAGGAACAAGACAAGGATGCCCACTATTTCCACTCCTATTCAACATAGTATTAGAATTCCTAGCCAGAGCAATTAGGCAAGAAAAAGTAATAAATGGAATACAAATAGGTAAAGAAAGTGTCAAAATATCCCTATTTGCAGATGATATGATCTTATACCTTAAAGACCCAAAAAACTCTACTCAAAAGCTTCTAGACACCATCAATAGCTACAGCAAGGTAGCAGGATATAAAATCAACATAGAAAAATCATTAGCATTTCTGTACACTAATAATGAACAAACTGAGAAAGAATATATGAAAACCATTCCATTTACAATAGCCTTAAAAAAATCAAATAGCTAGGTGTAAACTTAACAAAGGATGTGAATAACCTCTACTAGGAAAACTATACACTTCTGAAGAAAGAGATTGAGGAAAACTATAGAAAGTGGAGAGATCACCCATGCTCATGGATTGGTAGAATCAATATAGTAAAATTGTCTATGCTCCCAAAAGTAATCTACATGTTTAATGCAATTCCCATCAAAATCCCAATGACATTCATCAAAGAGATTGAAAAATCTATCATTAAATTTATATGGAAACACAAGAGGCCACGAATAGCCAAGGCAACGCTCAGTCAAAAGAACAATGCAGGAGGTATCACAATAGCTGACTTCAAACTATATTGCAAAGCAATGGTAATAAAAACAGCGTGGTACTGGCACAATAACAGACATGTAGACCAGTGGAACAGAATAGAGGACCCAGATATGAAGCCACACAACTATAATCAACTTGTCTTTGAAAAGGGTGCTAAAAATATACGATGGAGAAAAGACAGCCTCTTCAACAAAAACTGCTGGGAAAACTGGTTAGTAGTCTGCAAAAAACTCAAACTAAACCCTTGTTTATCACTCTATACCAATATTAACTCAAAATGGATTAAGGATCTTAATATCAGACCACAAACTCTAAAGTTGCTACAGGAAAGAGTAGGAAATACTTTGGAACTAATAGGTATAAGGCAAGAACTTTCTCAATGGAACCCCAGCAGCTCAGCAACTAAGAGATAGCATAGATAAATGGGACTACATAAAACTAAAAAGCTTCTGCTCAACAAAAGAAATGGTCTCTAAACTGAAGAGACCCCCCCAGAGAGTGGGAGAAAATATTTGCCAGCTACACATCAGACAAAGGACTGATAACCAGAATATATAGGGAACTTCAAATAACTAAATTCTCCCAAAATTAATGAACCAATAAAGAAATGAGCAAGTGAACTAAACAGAACTTTCTCAAAAGAAGAAATTCAAATGGCCAAAAAACACATGAAAAAATGCTCACCATCTCTACCAATAAAGGAAATGCAAATTAAAACCACACTAAGATTCCACCTCACCCTTGTTAGAATAGCCATCATTAGAAACACCACTACAACATGTGTTGGTATGATGTGGGGAAAAAGGAACCCTCTTATGCTGCTGGTGGGAATGCAAACTAGTACAACCACTCTGGAAAAAAATTTGGAGGCTACTTAAAAATCTAAACATAGATCTACCATATGATCCAGCAATACCACTCTTGGGGATATATCCAAAAGACTGTGATACAGGTTACTCCAGAGGCACCTGCACACCCATGATTATTGCATCACTATTCACAATAGCCAAGTTATGGAAACAGCCAAGATGCCCCACTACTGACGAATGGATTAAGAAAATGTGGTATTTATGCACAATGGAATTTTATGCAGCCATGAAGAAGAATGAAATGTTATCATTTGCAAGTAAATGGATGGAACTGGAGAATATAATTCTGAGTGAGGTTATCCTAGCCCAAAAGACCAAAAATCATATATTCTCCCTTATATGCGGACATTAGATCAAGGGCAAACACAACAAGGGGATTTGACTTTGATCACGTGATAAAGCAAGATCACACAAGGGAGGTAGGAGGATAGGTAAGACACCCAAAAAACTAGACAGCATTTGTTGCCCTCAACACAGAGAACTAATGCAGATACTTTAAAGCTACTGAGGCCAACAGGAGAAGGGGACCAGGAACTAGACAAAAGATTAGTTCGAGACTTGTAAGAATTAACTTACAAGGTAACACATGTATAGGAAAGCAATGCAAGTCAACTCCCTGTATAGCTATCCTTATCTCAACTAGCAAAAACCCTTGTTCCTTCCTATTATTGCTTATACTCTCTCTTCCACAAAATTAGAGATAAGGGCAAAATAGTTTCTGCCTGGAAGTGAGGGGGTAGGGGGGAGAGGGAAGTGGCGGGGGGAATGGGGGAGAAATGACCCAAACATTGTATGCACATATGAATAAAAAAAAAAAGTAAAAAAAAATTAGTTCAAAGTGTATTAGATGATAACTAATCTAGGTGGAAGTTGAAAGAAAAAAATACATAATTTAGAAATGAAAAAAAGGAAAATTTGTCACTATTTTAAATTTTAAAAATTTACTTCAGGGGCTGAGAGTGTAGTCCAGGAATAGACATATGTTTAAGATGTAAAAGACCCTGGATTTAATTCCCATAACTCTCCCAAACAAACACACAAATGAAAAAACAAAAGAAAAGGAAAAGAAAGAAATTCACTTCCCAAAAATTCATGAGTCAGAGAAAAACTTCATGAAAATTTAAAACATTTTAATTAAATGACAAATGAAAACATGACATTAAGTTTTGATCTTTTTACTTCTTCAAATCAATACTTGACTTTTAGTCTTTTCTCTTGAAATTTGTGGAGACTTGTTTTATATAAAGTTAGTTCTGGAAAATCTTCCTCATACTTAAGAAGTTAAGAAAAATAATAAATTAAACAAAAATAAGGAAAAGTAGTGAAGACGAAAGCAAAAGTTTGTGAGGGAAATAATGGAATACTGGAAGAACTCCAAAGGTAGGTCAAAAGCCATTTCTTTAAAAGAAATCTTAAAAGCAATAAACTTATGTCAACTCTGGCCAGGAAAAAGAGAGGGAGAACACAAATTTACCAATATCAATGTTTTCTTCTTTTTCTTTTTTCTTTTTTTTAGTGGGACTGGAGTTTGAACTCAAGTCTTCATTCTTGCAAGGCAGGCACTGTACCACTTGAGCCACACCTCCAGTCTGTTTTGCCTGGTTAATTTGCAGATGGGGGTCTTACACACAATTTGCTCAGGCTGGCTTCAACCCGTGAGCCTCCTAATCTCAGCCTCCCAACTAACTAGGATTACATGCGTGAGCTGGATGGCACCCAGCAAGAATTACTCCTAATATGTCCTATAGATATGTAAAAAATAAAAAATAATGAAGGTTATTATAAATAGATGTATAGAATTAGAAAATTTATAGAATGCCTAGTTATGACTATGGGTGAAAAATATGATTACACTTGGCTAATCAGATCTCGTGATTATATGTAATATACATTTCTGTATGAAATTCACATACAATGTGCAATAAATATACATCCATGTGTCACTTAACAATGGAGTTATGTTCTGAGAATTGTGTCAAACTTCACAGAGTGTAGTTATTGCAATCTAAACAGTACAGATCAATCACTTGACCTAGTCTTCTGATGAAATCAAGACATGATAAACATGAGATTTAAGACACTGCTGCTAACGTAACAAGCATACTGTTTTACCTTAAACTTTTAAAATTCTTGTTGTGGGGGTGGGGTACATTGTGGCACTTGCAAACGTTCTTACAGTGTATTAACTATTTCATTCTTCAATTCATCCACTGCTGTCTTTCATATCTCTGGATTCCTGGAACAGTTTCAACAGGTATTATTTTTATATTTACATACATGTGTATACATTATTTGCAGCATATTTATTCTCCTACATCTTTCCTTGCCACCTCCCCCCCCACCAGTGCCACCCCCCCACCCTAACCAGAACCTGTTTTGCCCTCCTGTTCTCTGATTTTGTAGAAGAAAAAACATAATAAGAGAAAAATAACTTTTTGCTAGTTTGAGATAAAGATAGCTACCCAGGGATATTCCTTGTGTTGTTTCTATGCATATATGTATTACAATCCCAATTGGTTCATCTCTACCAGTCTTCTTCACTCCTCCCTAGTCCCCTTCCCATGATGACCCTAGCCAGTTTAAGATTTTTATATTTATTCTTATACAGTGAGCACATAAACTACATTCAAGTTTTTGGTTTCCTTCCCTTGTCCTATCCCTCCCATGCATGACCTCTCCTTATAACTAGAAGTATACTTTAAAGAAATTATAAAACTATAGTAAATTTGTAAACCAGTAACATAGTCATTTATTATCACTATCAGGTGTCACATACTGTACATAATCATATGTGCTATACTTTGGTATGATTGGCAGCCAGCCTCACTACAAACAAATGAGAAACGCCTATGTGTGTGTTACAATAGCTGCAATACCTCTAGGCAATAGTAATTTTTTAGATGTATTATAGGATCATCATCTGTGTGTTCTGTCATTGAAAAAAGCATCATTATGTACTTCATGACTATGTGTCATAGATTATATGTGTCATAGATTATATCCATAATAGACATATTATATGTAGTATATATGTGATTCATATATGCATATGCATACATACATACAAATATATATAGTATGTATATTTATGTTTGTATTTGTATATCACATGGAATATATATGAAATATATAATATATATAATTGATACATTTCACCATCTTATCTGTACTCACAGTGAGTCCAAAATGAACATTAGAGGATTGGTGATCTAAATTATGAAAGTATAAAATAAAGTGTCTGCTTGATATCATAAAAGCATGATAGCTATCATGGAAGAATGATGGCTATCACAGAAAAAAAGATCATGATAGGAAGAGATTTATTAAACATGGTAATTATAAAATAAACTTTTTATAAGTTGGATACATTGAAATTAAGATATTTTGACTAGAAGAAAAATTTAGAGAATAGGCAACCACTGAGTTTGAGAAGATATTTGCAAAATTTAAATAGCAAAGCCCTTGTACACAAAATAAGATCTATTAGAATTAATAAGAAAAAGACAACCAAAAAGAAATGTGGGCAAAAGACTTGAAAATCTGGTTATAAATGAAGATATCCAAATGATCCGTAAGCCCATAAAAAGTGCCCAATTTCATTACCAAAGAAAATTAAAGCTAAAGAAATACTATCCAATATGTTTTTAATATAAAGCAAAAAAAGAAATGAGAAAAGAAAAAACAAGGTGAGAGTGAAGATAGATGTGACATAACTAGAATTCTCATCTACTTCTGTGGAGATTAAAAAATGCTAAAACTACTTTGGAAAACTGCCCATATTGCCTACAGTTTAGTAGATACACATAACCTTATATCCATAATAAGATATACCTATAAGAAATGTGTACGTTCCCACATAAAATACATAAACAAAGATGTTCATACCAGCACGCATCATAATTGTCCACATAGAAAGCAATACGAATGTAAATCAATAGTAGAATAGAAAAATAAGGCTGGCATGGTGACATATACCCATTATCCCAGTACTTGGGAGGCTGAGGCAGGGACTGAGAGTTTTAAAACAACCTAGGCTACATAGCAAGACCATGTCTAAAATCCAAACCAACCAAAACAAAACCACAAAAGAATTAAAAAGCAAATTATGGTTTAGTCAAACATCTCTACATGCATGAATTTCATAAAACAATGTTGAGCAAAGGAAGTCAAACATAATTGTATTTGTAAAAATTTCAAAAACACATCAACCTGATTGATGACATTAGAAATTAGGGTATTGGTTAATTTTGCAGAGAAATAGGGCATGTATCAGGGTGGGAATGACACAAGTGACAGATGTGATATTTGCTAGGATTGTAATTATTGATTAGGGTGATGGTTGTATAGGTATGAATGCTTTTAAGATATTCATCAAGCTGTATTTAGTGATTTGTGTACACATGCACACACCTATTATACATTAACTAAAATGTTTACTGAAAATCAAAGACTCAGGGAATAGCCCCATGTGATTTCCATGTTAAAACAGAGCCCAGTTCAACCTGCCTATTCACACATGGAATTGGTCCATTATGAATTGAAGTTTTCATTAACATACATATTGAAAATCTGGCTTATTTTAAGGATGAAATTCAACCTCATATTCCTGTTAAATCTTTGTGTTATAGTTAAATTTAGAACTTTAGGCATAAATTTAATTTAATAGGTATTAAAATATACAGTGTATACGTCATTGAATTGGTCAATAATTTTGCGGAATTTTAGGTGTTTATAGAGTTTGTTTTCCCATTGTGTATGTTAGGGAAAAGTTCAGTATGTATGTAAAATTTTGCTCAGGTAGGACTACTTTTTTAACTTTATGTCAAGGAAACCCATCTATAATGTCTATAATAAATAGGCATTATTTTTCTCACATAATAAGAAATCTAGGTCAAGCAAGGCTGTCCAGGTTACTCAAGAAGCTCCATTTGAAGTTATCTGTTCCTATTTTTATTCTAGTTTTCTTCTCTGCCATCCTTAGGGAACTTTATTCTCATGCTTGAACACTCAGTTTGTAGTCTCATAGCTGTGTTCTAGGTAGGGATAAAAATGAAGAATTAAGGAGGATGGAAGAAACCCTGAACTAGGAAAGCAAGCATTTTCCCAAGATATTCATCCTCTTCTGCTTGTATTTCCTGCCCCACTCCCACCACAAGCAGGCAGGAAGGTGCTGGTTTGTTGGGTTCAGATCCAACTGGGTGCTTTGGATGAGGAAGATGCAGTGACTGGGCACTGAGTAGGCAAGAAGTAACCATTATGCCCATGCTCCCTCTACCCAAGAACCAATAGGAGTTGCCGACAGAATCTCTCAGTATCTGACATCAGGGTGCCAATCTATTTTTTATTAGGTTCAAAGAGCAATTTGAATATGAAATGATGTGTTTTGCTTTCTACAGAAAACCTGACTCAGACCCTTTTTCAGATGTAATGTTTTGGAGAGTGGCATATTTTAAATGCTAATGATAGCATTATAGCAATTCTTTTTGCATGTGACATTTCAAACTGAACGTTTTTCTGAGTAAACATTGATGGATCATTTACATACACAGCAGTGAAATTACTGCACAGTTCCATTTGAACTAGTTTTTTCCAACCTATCAGAAATTGCCATCTTAAATTAAGGTTTAGGTTCAATAAAACTAAGGGCATTTTTGAGTTATGTATTTTCATAAAAATGTGCTGTGTTGGTAAAACATCAGTCAATAATTCAAGAGTATATTGAAATTTTTCCCTCTTCTGCTAAAGTGGTTTTATTTAGTAACCTAAAGAAAAAGTAATTGTGTTTCATATACTTTGGGGAAATAAGTTGGGATCACCATTTGTATGTTTGTGTGCAATTTGCATACAAATATCATACCTTAGGGACCTGACTTAAAAGTTTTGAGGATTTAAAAATATGATTAAATAAATCATTAATAAAGCTTGAGTTATTTAAAGGGGAAAAGAAACCAATGAGATTTGTGAGACTAAATATTCTCAGAATGAACAAACCATAGAAATATTTCTGGTTTAGGAAAGGTAGAATTCCCAACTTTCAAAATGTATTTTCTCTTTAGACAGGGTGATTAAAAAAAAAAACCACTAATTATGCAATAATTTTTTAAAAGTAGATCTGTGAGAAATTCTTTGAGGTACTCTGACAGAGAACTCAATAATTTGAGGTAGAATATTTTTAGAGTTCCCAACACTTCAGTCCCCAGCCCTCATATCTGTGCTTCTGTTCAAATTCATGATTTGAATTCCTGTTTGTCCAAAGCTGAAAGCTTGTGCTGAAGCCCACCTAATTGATGGGGTTCTAACAACCTCTTTCTCACACTTGTGCCTCCTTTCCAGAGTCTCAATCCACTCACAAAGAGATTGCTTAAAATCTAGCAAATTTCTGGCCACCTAAGTAGAAGTGGGAATTTCCTTTCTGTAGAAAGATTATCACTAACAGGAAAGGTCTACAATCCAATGAGCTTGCAGATACCTGTTCTGCCTATATACAAATCAAAACACTGAGCTTATTGCTAAACTTAACCAACAGATGGGATGGCAGCCTGGATATATCTTTTCTCATAGCATCCTTTTCCTTCCTTCAGACAATTACTAAGATTTGGATTCTGTATTTAGTGTGTGCAGACCAGCATCTCTTTGTTATGTAAGTACAGCTCCAGTTCCCTTCGAATAGTACCCAATTTAGGGACCCAAACTTGCTTAAAACTCACCTACCAGCATACTGAATTGTTAAATGATTTTATCTTTGAAGTTATGTTTTCTTTTTTTTTAAATCTTTTAAAAAAATTATTGTTTTACTGGGAGTACATTGTGACACTTACCAAAGTTCTTAAAATATATCATAGCTGAATTCACCCACCCTCCATCATTTTCCTTTATCCCTTCTCCCTGAACTTACATTTTCAAGTGAAGTCTGATAGGACAATGGGGCATGAGCATGAGTTGGAAAGACACACCAGGCAGCAGTGTGTACACAGTAGGCTCAGGCCTGGAGCAGAGCAGGCAGTGCCAAGCACGGAGTAATCTGCATTCACCCAGCACATATATACATGTCTAATCTGGAGGAACTGGTTGGGCCCAGATTGGTGGCAATGACTGTGGCCATAGCAGTACATATAATAATGACACCAGAGCTGGCATTGCAGCCATAGCCATGGGACAGAGGCAGGACCTTGCCTAGGGCAGCACTGGGATTCATGATGGAAGACTGGCCTTGTAGTCTGTCCCCACAGCAGCATTTGTAAAAATAAACTCTCTAATCTAAGTGTTATAAAAGGAATTGTTGTTAAACAATATACTTTGTCAGTAATTACTAAAAAATAAAAGCATATGTATGGGTACTGCATGTGTCAATTAATCAAGCAGGAGTTATTAGACTTCTTCAAAGAATTTAGAATCTCTGGCTTTGAGAACAGTAACAGTGCAAGGAAATATCCACAGGCTTAGAAAGAGAAATCTAATGTGGAGATTACTACATTAGAAAGAAAATTATTTATTTTATTTTAATTCTTTATTATTGTGCTGGGTGGGGGTGCATTGTAGCACTTACAAAAATTTTTACAATATATCATACTTGAATTCATCCCTTCCATTATTCTCTTTTTCCCCCTTTCCCCACATTCTGGAATAGAATATTGTACAAATACTGTATACATGTGTACATAAATGGAAAAATGATGCCTGAAGAAAATTATTGTTATACAAAGCTTTGAATGAACTGTTTTGTAACATGTAAGATAATTTTATACTTAACTTTTCCTCTTAATTGAAGCTGTAACAACAGAATACATGAATAAGTATTTAGGGTTATGTGCAAATCATGAAGCCACTTTTATTTAGTAAGTTACAAAAAATGTCAGGGAAAACTGTGCAATACCATCATATAAATTTACATTTAGAATTATCTTCATATCTGCATGAAAGTGTTTTCTATGAAGAGTTATATCTTTTTAGAAAAATTATTCAAAATGATCATTAGCTCTAAAGTCATCAAAATTTGTATTTCAAGATAATTTATCTTAAGTGTATCCCAAAGTTGTCAGTACCTATAAAATATTCTTAACAACTCCAATAATGGTGGTTCAGCAGAACAAATGTTCTCAAAATTAAAAATTATTAATGATTTTGTATTTACTAAGAACACTGAAGTAGTATTTAATTATATCATTTGAAAAAAATTAAAAGGTATATATTTTGATGACTTTCCAAAAGAATTTACAGGAAAGTAAGATAGAAAATTTTATAATAAATGAAGTTATTGCATTTTGAAAGTCCAATTTTTTTATTATATTATGTAAAATTATGAACCCCCAGATATTATTTTTGCTATTTATATTTTTATGGTATTCTTTGTTCATTGCTATTAGCCTACCTGCTTGGAACATTATGGCTTTCACACTTTTCTGCACACTTTCTCCTCCTCCATGACCCTATCCTTGGAGTCCTCACAGTCAGCCTTCTTCACCTTGTAATTTACTCCTGCCTTCTTGCCTGCCAGACATTTGAGTCACAGCCTGTTATTCCACTTATGATGCTATATTTGCAATTATTTTGAACACTTACTCTTTGCTAAATCCTTTACATATAGTACCTAATTGTCACAATCACTCTGTGCAGTAGGTATTTCAGCTTAATTTTATATAGAGAGAGGCAGAGGTTTACAGCGATTAAAGATTTCCTAATGTCACAAGGCTAATTGGAGTGTAAAACCTGCTAAGAAAATAGAAAGATTGTTAGATTCCAATTACTCTGTTTCTTGTAAGAGTTTTAGGTCATAAGTGATCATCTTCTGCTTTCTTCTTATTTTTTCTACCTGGGCTCCTCTCCCATATCTTTTGTGGTCCCTTTCAATGTCTCCCATGCCTTTGAACATACTCTGACCTAATCACCAAAATCCTACTCAGTCATGTGAAATGTCTTTCCCACCTTTCCATTGAGTAAACATTTTTTTTATTTCCCAAGATTCAGCTCAAATATTCACCTTCTTTATGAAGTTTTCCCTAACTACCTCTTCCTCCCCAGGTGGAATTCAATGTGCCTTTGGGCCCAATGCTTGCCATGCATAGCCTATGAAGTTTTAACAGTGATGTGTTGATCTCTAGGACAATTAAGCTCTCACTGATAATAACTATATCCAACTTGTCTTCATATTCTTAGCACTTAGCACAGTTCACCTGATGAATTCATGATGAAAAATAAAAGATGAACAAATGAACCAGTAACAAAAAGGGGAAATATTCTTTCTTACACTATGGAATTAGTAAATTATTATTACTACTTCAATTTTACTACTTCATCACTTTTTGTAAATATCATTTTTTAGTCCTACCCTAAGTGCTTCATGTATAATTATCAATTTTTACCTCACAACAAAGCCATGTTCCTGGTATTGCTATTGCCTTCAACACAGCTGCTAATGTATAGAGTTACAATCCAAACTCAAATCCTTCTAACTTCAAAGCTTGTGCTTTACTTGTTTTCTTATACTCTTCATTTATTAAAGCACTTGATCCAAATAGTACAGACCTTATATTTAAGTCACTATTATGTATAGCACTTCTACCTTAGGAAATTGACTCAAGTTCAGTGGGACTAAAAAACATATTTGTTTCCTTCCTGTGTCACATTTGAAAATTGATCTCCCATGTGAGTCCTAACTATTTCCCTAGATTCAAGTTTGCAAACCTTTTTTGACCCAGTTCATATGCTATTGTGGAATCTTAGCACATGAGAAAAAGGATGGGAAGCCAGCACCTTCTTTAGAGGGCCAATTCAGATTTTTCCCAGCAAATGTCTTCCTGGAAAATGAGAGGTTGGCCTACCATAGAAAGAAGACTCTGAATTTGCAATGGTTTTACAACCTTCATGTTCTCTCTGGCTCCTTCCCTACATTTTGTATTTTCTTTTTCTAAAATAGGTATAGTAGATGGAAAATAGCTAAACCTTGGTCTGGTTGAATTGAATTTTCAATATATAATAGGAGGAAATCCAAAATTTGTTTTTGGTTGAATAAGAGATAAAGAACAAAGAAGGAAAGATACAGAAAAAGTCCAGTCTCTCTCCACCATGAACATTAGAATTTGTAAATGAAATGACCTCCTTAGTGAGTGTTTCATGAAATCCTTTTTTAATGACATTTCAGTTGAATTTGATATTTGGTAATAAATCTCTTTTTTAATGCTGAATTGGTTAAGTACTATATTTAAGGACGAATCATCTACAAAGGACGAATCATCTACAATTCTCTTAATGTTTATGAGCTACTAATAGGAGGTAGATTTGCAATTAGGCCTGTATTTTATGTGAATTTAAATACAAGACTAATATTTATGTGCCAGGAGAACAACTCCTCCTTTGGAATGGTAATTCTTTTTTTTTTGCACTAAGCAGCTGAGCCTCTGTAGTGCCCTCCATCATTTGTCAGATTTAACAATCCAGAGTAAATAGCTTGCTGAAATGTAGCTACAGGTTCATCTTGTTGATCCCAATTTGTCAAACATTGCAGGGAAAAAGTGTTAAGCCATTATGAAGGATGTGAGGAAGGATATTCGTAATTTCTCTGAAACTCTAGATAAAGCCTCTGAAATACAGATTTCTGTATCTTCCAATTATATAGTATCTTGCATCTATATTGTCACTACTTAAAAAGAGTAGTTATACTGCTTAGCTCAATATAAATTTCAAAGTTTTCTACCTTTCTGAGTATTACTTTTCACTGAAGTATAATGAGAGGAATATTTTTAAAATTTTTCTGCCTGTTTTTGAGTCCCAGAATGGCAAATATGTTGTGTAAACTATGTGCACCAGTTTATAGCAGAGACAAGATTAATGTTTAGAAATAACTGGCAATTAAATTCAGTTCATATCAAGTAACAAGTGCAAGAGTGCTTGAGTCGATGACAATCATAGAAAATGTCCACATAGTCTGGGCACCAGCTAAGTAATAATTTTAAAGTTCAGTCAAGATTTGGGTGTTTTCATATGTTCACAAATAAGAAAAAATGCATAGTAAGCTTATTTGCTCACACCTATTGTTTAATTTCAGTTATAATTGTTTATTCCTCAAATTGAGTCCTTCCATCATTTAGAGTTGTTTCCAATTAATAAGAAAAAGTATCTTCTTAAGCATCTGCAAATCATATCCATTATTCAAAGTTTCCTGGTAGTTGAATAGGTATCATTTGTCTGAGTCCTTTGTACATTTCTCTGGAAAAGCAAAATAAATTACTAAATTCAGCAGGTTATTTTTCATAATAGCACTATAAACAGAACACAGTATCAGTAAGCCTCTGTAGACATTATGCCAAGTTCACCTTTACTCCATAGACTTTGTATTCTACACATGTTGTGGGGATTAAGATTAAAAATAGGACAATACTGAACAAGAATCCAATATTTATATTCAGCTGGATATATACTGGTAACAAAATATGCAAAATTGCAGCTTAATTAACATGTGATGAAGTTGCTATTTGGGGATCTGTTTCATGTACATGTCATGAGTATGGTTAGATTATGTGTCACCACCATCTATTCAGTAGATTCAACAAAACATCAGCAGCTTGGGGACTGTTTCCTTCACTCAATCTTTTATTCAAAAATTAAAAATCAATCTATGGGCTCAATACCATGTTAGGAAATACAGAGCACAAAATGGAGACAGAAAAATCTAGATACAGAAAGGATTTGTAACCTAGTAGAATAGTAAGACCATGCATGACTTTGATAGATGGCAAAGAAAAGAGCAATGCAGTGTTGAAGAAGTTTGGTGAGAAATGAGTTCTGTTGGGGATAGTGGTGAATCTAAAACATGTTATGAAAACTACAGTTTTAAAACAATTAATGAATGTGCAAAAGTACAATTGGATGAAATATTTGTTAAAAATTATGAGAGTGAAATTAAAATTAGATGGCTTGAATTAGTATATCTATGATGATCTCAAAAAAATATTTGGAAGCCCAGGAGTGACAATGGAAAAAGTAAAAGGTGACAGAAACTCAGAGATGGGGATTGGGGAAGCAGAAATGGAAATAAGGAACAAAAATTATTGGAAGCTATCAGGGGATGGTTGACCTGAGTAGCTATGAGGTGCAGCCTGAGTGGGGGAACCAGTGAAGCCAAAAGACATGTGATGTTTGGGGACTGGTGGTGGACCAGGCACAAGATTGTGATTACATGAAAATAATGAACAGGTTCAGTAATACTTATAAAGTGATGGAATAGAAAATAAAATGGTTAGTTCTAATGCATGCTCATCCTTCATGTCTCCCAGGAACAAAGGCCTCTCACTCACGAAAGGGAGTATTGAGAATATTTTTTCTTTCCTCTCTCAAAGGAGGAACTGCAAGTTACCTGAAGGTAATATCAGAAAAGAAGCCTTTGTGGCTCCACGCCCTTCTTGGGGTTCTACCTAAGTCTGTCAGCAGGAATTAGGGATCCCTCTTTTCTCTAAATGGGAGTCTTCATTTTTTTAGGGGGGTCTACATTTCAGAAAGTAGATTTTACTTTCTGTGGCAAAACAGTAAGAATTCTATCATGTCTAAACCCAGGCTACAGTCTCTAAACTAGCAGCAATAATAATAAAGCTTTATCTGTCTGATACATTTTTCTAATTCTCAACCAATTCTGCACTTAGAAACAGAATGTAAGAATAACCTCAGATCTTTTGAGTATTCCAGAAAATTTAGCTGGAGAAATTGTAAGCCATGATAATTTTCAGTGAGTAGATGATCTGTGATATAGAGGAAAGTAAATGAGTATGAGGAAGTCAAGAACTTCTGAGCTAGTAGTGCACAGAAAAAATATTAACTTGGTTGCTAATGTCCTGGAGGAAGATCTCAGAGACTAGGCAGAAAAAGAAATACAGAAGTATAATTGCTAGACTTTTAGATGATGGATAGAAAATGACCAAAAAATATTAGTGAGGCATGAACAATAAGAGATACCACACACTTGCAGTGGGAATATAAATTGGTGCAATATGTATATCCTCTGATCCTGAAATTATAATTGTAGACATTTATCCTCAAGAAAATCCCACACATTGAGGCAAAATACATATTAAACCATTCATAAAAGTTTTGTGGGCAATAGCAAAAAAAAATTGTCAAAAACTGCTATCATAGATTTTTCCATTGAATTATACAATGGAACATTATATAGTAATAAAGGTGAAGAAAACTCATACAACTTAGGAGCACAATTTTGTGCTAAACCAAGACACATTAGAATATTTAGGATATTATTTCATAAAAAGAAAAATAGGCAATGTATTATTTATTAAATAACTCTTGACTTTTATTTTCTTATTTTGTCACTCATGGGATTCTCCATATTTTTGAGGAAGTCATAAATTTACTAATTATAATTCAAACTATCTGAATACATTTTAAATATGCTGTCATCATTAATCTCTGTTATGGAAATAAAATTTAGGCACAAAAATATCAGTGCTGAAGATATTTACCTTGTAATATAAATGTTTCATTTTCAATTTAGAATATAATAAAAACTGTTAACATATAACCTAACAACATCTTGATAAGATATAGAAGAAAAATGCACAAAGATCAAGAAATATTTACAAAATCTCTATAGATAACACAGGATAAGGAAGCAAAAAAGATTAGGAAGGATAGAAAAGATTTTCATAACACAATTAACTGAATTGAACAAATGGAATTCAAGAATCCATTAAGCTTTTATAAAAATAAACCATAATCTGAGCCATAAAGCATTTCTTGACAAATTTCAAAGGACTGAAATAGTACAAAAGTGTAGCAATCAAGATCCAGTTAGGAAAGTAAAAATCATTCTAGGTAACCAGTAAAAGCCAGTGGTTAAGTGGGTGTCAGAGAAATGAGAAAGCGAAAAGAAGACATTGAAATAACACCAAAATAGTAACTGCATGATGAAAACAGCAAGCAGACAGGAGTAAATCTATTGACCTCATCCTCAAGACATGCAGCCCTAGCTGCCTCAGATTTCCCCATCAGATAAAGTTAACAGTGACCTAACAGAAAGGGAGGAAGAAACATAACATTATGAAGCAGAGTGCAAAAAGATGAGTTTGATGCTAAGGGAAATTAGCTCCAATAATGGGAACACATAACACACATATGCATACATGTTCTCTAAGTGTGATACAATTAAGCCCCAACTCAATACTTAAAAGATTTCTCAGAGGATCTCCATGTTTGAGAATAACTAAGTAAATATACAGTTAACATCTGATTAGTGGATAATTGATAGTAAACAGAATACATTTTAAGATCAATAGTAAAAAGATACATCAAAACATGGAAGGCATACCTGAAGTATAACCTTAAAGAAAACTTATACCAGTAATTGTGAATATTGAGAAGAACATACACTAAAATTACTAATATGTGATTCAAGAGGTTAGAAAAAGAATGACAAAATAAATGCAGAGGATAGAGACAGTAAATAAAAAAACAGAAATTAATGAAAAAGAAAATAGAAATATATTGCAGAGTAGAAATAGAACTAAATGTCAACTCTGAGGAAAAGCTATTTTGTATTTTCCATAACACTGACAAATTTCTGTAAAGACTTATTAAGAGAAAAACAGAGGGAAGGCAGAAATAATAACAGGAAAATATGGATGAAATCATTAGTATATTGTACATACTAACAATTAATAAAACCATATTGATAATAAATTTATGCAAAATTTGAAAATTTAGATGAACTAGTCTAGGAAAATGTCACTCAGTGAAATTGATTTAACAAGTAAGAAAAAGGAAAAAAAATTGTATGGGGGAGGATCCAAGATGGTGAATAGAGGGCAAAAGAAGACAGCATGAGCTCCATAAATCAAAAATATTGCTGAGACGCTGGAGCCACACATGGCAGAAAAAAATCACCAAGAAGAATCACAAAACTCCAGCACCTGAATCCCCAGCCTGTACAAAGCTTCTCCACTCCACATTAAACTGAGAAAACAGAAGGGCTCCTGTGCTGAAAGACACCGGCTCCAAACCTGCTTTGAACGCAGTCCAACAAGTGAGCAAATAAGCAACACGTCATATTCTCACAGCTACACCTGGGATAAACCATCATAGCCCCCTGGACAGACTGACACACATCCCACAAACAAAACAAAACAAAACAAAACTGAATAATAAACAAAGAACTGAAAAGAAACACACAGCAGAGGGAATGGGGGCTCTGAGCACACCGGAGAAGGGAGGAAGAGCAAGGAGCTGCTCTCCACATGAAATTCCAGTAAACAAAGACTGGAAAGGCTGAAGAGCCGACAGTGGGTAGATGACAAGTTGCTGCCTGAAATAGGGCAGATAGCAGTCCACAAAGCTCATCTCCTGAGCCAGTGAGCACTATCCAAAGTCAAACAACATTGCAAAGTTGAAAAACAGTCAGCAAACTAACATAACATTATGACAGCAGAGAGCTGGCTGATGGATCTCTGACCTTGACCCAGAGAAAGGGCATGAGGAAAAGAAACAAACCTCCAAAAAACCAAAACAGAGAAAACCCAATTCCAAAGCAGCATGGCTGGTGGACCACAGAGCTGATCTCTGGAACCTGAGGACAAGCCACACATCACCGAGGGAGGAGCTGACTAAGCAGCTGCCACTGAAAAATAGGAAAAAAAAAAAAAAACAGGGAGATTCCCCAACCACCTGGCAAGACTAAGACAGAGCTTCTGCTTAAATACCAACATGAGGAGTGGATGCTGAAAGAGTAACACAAGAACTACTAAGACTGAAATTCTATTGTTCCTGAACCTGGAAATTTGTTTTTTAATGTGTTTGTTTTTTTGTTTTCTTCCGTTTGTTTGTATACCACCTCTCCCTGTTGATTTCTTTAGTTCTTTTTTTCCTTTTCTTTCTTTCTTTGTTTTTTTAGTTTTACTATTGTAAGTTAGCTAATACTAAGTTATACACAGATCAGGGATAGAAACAGCAACAAGTGAGTGATGGGAAGAAGAAAAAGGGATAGAAACCATTTTCCCCCCAAAATTAAATTAATACAGAATTCAGAGGGAAATGAAGAAAACAGATACCCAGTTCTAGACTCCAACAAAACAAAGATAAACTAGCCAAGGAACCCAACTAAGCCCACAAGAAAATACTCAAAGAAGAAATCCTGCAAGTAATCTCTGAGAAGTTCATGGAGATGTTACTAGACATGGTCAACCAAAAAATATAGGAGGCACTCAAGAAATTCCAAGACAACAAAAATAAAGAATATGAGAAGACACAAAAGCAAATAAATGAACTCATAGGAGCCCTAAATAAACACCAAGTGAAACAGAGAACACTATAAATAGAGAGATAAATGAATTAAGGAAGAAAATTGACAATATTAAAGAGGAAGTGACCTATGATATGGAAAACCTCAGAAAAAAGAATGAAACAGAAATGCAAAACACAACGGAAGGCCACTCCAATAGACTAGAACAAGCAGAAGACAGAATCTCAGAACTTGAAGATGAAATGGAAATTAAAGGAAAAACTGAAGAGCTATTAGTCAAACAACTCAAGACCTGTGAAAGGAATATGTAAGAACTCACCAACTCCATCAAAAGATCAAACCTGAGAATCATGGACATTGAAGAATAAGAAAAGGTCCAAACAAAAGGAGTTCATAATATATTCAACAAAATAATAACAGAAAATTTCCCAAATCTAGAGCAAACTATTCCCATTCAGGTACAGGAAGCCTTGAGGACACCAAAGAGACTTGACCAACGACATATTATCATTAAAACAACAAGCACAGAGAATAGAGAAAGAATACTGAAGGCTGTAAGAGAGAAAAAACAAACACACACAAAGGTAAACCCATTAAAATCACAGCAGATTTCTCAACGGAAACTTTAAAAGAAGAGGAGCATGGAGTAAGGTCTTCCAGGCACTGAATGAAAATAACTTCAACCCTAGGATACTCAACCCAGAAAAACTATCATTCAAAATAGATGGAGCAATAAAAGTCTTCCATGATAAGCAGAAACTGAAACAATATATGACCACCAAATCACCATAACAAAAGATTCTTCAAGGAATTCTGCACACAGAGAATGAAAGCAAACAAAACCACAAAAGGACAGCCAGTACCAAACCACAGAAGAAAAGACAAGGAATCAGAGAGAAACATTGATTCAGCTGCGCATAATAAAACCCTTAAACAACAAAAAAAGCTAAATGACAGGAATCACCACATACCCATCAATACTAACACTGAATGTTATGAACTTAATTCCTCCAAGAAAAGACACCATTTGGCAAACTGAATAAAAATGAAGATCCAACAATCTGTTGCTTACAGGAGACCCATGTCATTGACAGAAACAGCACTGGCTTAGGGTGAAAGACTTACCAAGGCAATGGACCCCAAAAACAGGCAGGAGTAGCAATACTTATCTTGGACAAAGTAGACATCAAACTTACATTGATCAAATGATACAAAGAAGGACACTCCATACCAATAAAAGAGGAAATACATCAAAAGGAACTAACAATTATCAACCTATGTGCACCCAATGTCAATGCACTCAATTTCATCAAATATGCTGAAGGACTTAAAAACATATATAGACTCTAACACAGTGGTAGTGGGAGACTTTAAAACCCCCCATCACTAATAGATAGGTCATCCAAACAAAAAATCAATAAAGAAATTCTAGAACTAAATCACACCATAGATTAAATGGACCTAGCTGGTGTCTGCAGAATATTTCATCCAACTTCTGCACAATATACATTCTTCTCAGCAGCCCATAGAACCTTCTCCAAAATTGATCATATCTTAGGGCACAAAGCAAGCCTCAGCAAATATTAGAAAATAGAAATAATCCCATGCATTCTATCTGATCACAATGCATTAAAACTAGAACTCAAAAACAAAAACAACAGTAAAAAACATACAAAGAATTGGAAGCTGAACAACACATTGCTCAATGATCAGTCAATGGTCATTGACAATAAAAGAGGAAATTAAAAGGTTCCTAGAAGTTAATGAAAATGAAAACATGACCTACTGGAACATGTGGGACACAGTAAAGGCAGTACTAAGAGGAAAGCTTATAGCCATGAGTACATATATTCAAAGGACAGAAAGATTTCAAATCAATGACCTAATGATACATCTCAAACTCCTAACAAGAACAAACAAATACAAGCAGAAGGAGAGAAATAATAAAAATAAGGCCCAAAATCAATGAAATAGAAACAGAAAAACCATACAAAGAATTAATGAAACAAAAAGCTTTTTCTATGAAAAAATAAATAAGATCAACAGACTCCTGGCAAACCTGACTAAAATGAGGAGAGAAAAAAAACAAATCATTAAAATCAGAAATGCTAAAGGGGAGATAACAACGAACACCACAGAAATTCAGGAAATCATCAGAGATTACACTGAGAATTGATATTCTAATAAATTTGACAATCTTGAAGAAATGGACAGATTACTAGATACTTATGACCATCCAAAATTGAACCAAGATGATATTAATCACCTGAATAGAACTATCACACAAAATGAAGTTGAAGCAGCAATAGTCTCCCAAAAAAGAAAAGTCCAAGACCTGATGGATTCTCTGCTGAATTCTATTAGACCTTCAAAGAAGAACTAATACTAACCCTCCTTAAACTGTTCTATGAAATAGAAAGGGAAGGAACACTGCCTAACTCATTTTATGAAGCCTGTATTACACTCATCCCAAAACCAGACAAAGACACCTCCAAAAAGGAGAATTATAGGCCAATCTCCTTAATGAACATCGATGCAAAAATCCTCAATAAAATAACGGCAAATGGAATACAACAACATATCAGAAAAATCATTAACCATGACCAAGTCAGCTTCATCTCAGGAGTGCAGGGGTGGTTCAACATATGCAAATCTATAACTGTAATATAGCACATTAATAGAAGCAAAGACAAAAATCACTTCATCATCTCAATAGATGTAGAAAAAGCCTTCCATAAGATCCAACACTACTTCATGATAAAAGCTCTAAGAAAACTAGGAATATAAAGAAAGTACCTCAACATTGTAAAACGCTATATATGACAAACCTACAGCCAACATCACACTTAATGGTGAAAAACTGAAACCATTTCCCCTAAAATCAGGAATGCAACAAGGGTGCCCGTGATCTCCACTTCTGTTCCTCATAGTATTGAATTCCTAGCCAGAGCAATTAGGCAAGAAGAAGAAATAAAAGGAATACAAATAGGTAGAGACTGTCAAAGTATCCCTATTTGCAGAGACATGATCTTATCCTAAAGACCCAAAAACTCTACCCCAAACTCCTAGACACCATAAATAGCTACTGCAAGGTGGTAGGATACAAAATCAACTTACAAAAATCATTGGCTTTTCTATACACCAACAATGAACAAATTGATAAAAAAATATATGGGAAAAATTCCATTTACAATAGCTTCAAAAAAAATCAAATACCTAGGAGTAAACTTAGCAAGCGATGTGAATGACCTCTACAAGGACCCCTGAAGAAAGAGATTAATGAAGACTATAGAAGGTGGAAAGATCTCCCGTGCTCAGGGATTGGTAGAATCAAATAGTAAAAATGGCTATACTACCAAAAGCAATCTACATGTTTAATGCAATTCTCATCAAAATCCCAATGACATTCATCATAGAGATTGAAAATATACCCTAAAGTTCATTTGGAAACACAAGAGACTGAGAATAACCAAGGCAATACTCAGCAAAAAAGAGCAATGCTGGAGGTATCACAATACCTGACTTCAAACTATTACAAAGAAATAGCAATAAAAACAGCATTGTACTGGCACAAAAACAGATATGAAGACCAGTGGAAAAGAATAGAAGACCAGGAGTCCACACAGCTATGCCCACCTTATTTTTGACAAAGGTGCCAAAAACATATGATGGAGAAAAGACAGCCTCTTCAACAAATGTTGCTGGGGGAAGTGGTTATCCATCAGCAAAAAACTGAAACTAGATCCATGTTTATCACCCTGTACTAGTATCAACTCAAAATGGATCAAGGACCTTAATATCAGACCCAAAACTCTGAAGTTAGTATAGGAAAGAGCAAGGAATACTCTGGAAGTAATAGGTATAGTCAAAGACTTCCTCAATAGAATCCCAGCAGCTCAGCAACTAAGAGAAAGGATGGACAAATGGGACTCCATAAAATTAAAAAGCTTCTGCACAACAAAAGAAATGGTCTCTAAACTGAAGAGACCACCCACAGAATGAGAGAAAATATTTGCAAGCTGAATATCAGACAAAGGACTGATAACCAGAATATGCAGGGAACTTAAAAAACTAAACTCTCCCAAAAGCTATGAACCAATAAAGAAATGGACAACTGAACTAAACAGAATTTTGTCAAAAGAAGAAATTTAAATGACCAAAAAACACATGAAAAAATGCTCACCATCTCTGGCCATAAAAGAAATGCAAATCAAAACCACACTAAGATTCTACCTCATTCCTGTTAGAATAACCATCATCAAAAACACCACCAACAGTGCAACCACTCTCAAAAACAATATGGAGTCTTCTTAAAAATCTAAGCATACATTTGCCATATGATCCAGCAATCCCACTTGGGGATATATTCAAAGGAATGGGACACAGGTTACTCCAGAGGCACCTGCACACCCATGTTTATTGCAGTGCTGTTCACAATAGCCAAGTTATGGAAACAGCCAAGATGCCCCACTACAGATGAATAGATTAAGAAAATGTACTTATACATAATGGAGTTTTACTCAGTCATGAAGAGTGAAATCTTATAATTCTCAAGTAAATGTATGGAACTAGAGAACATCATCCTGAGTGAGGTTAGCCAGGCTCAGAAGACCAAAAATCATATGTTCTCCCTCAGATGCAGACTTTAGATCTAGAGCAAATGCAGCAATGTGGTTGGACTTGGGTCACATAATAAGGGGAGAGCACATATGGGAGATATAGGAATAGGAAGAAAACCTGAAACATGAAAACATTTGATGTCCCCACTGCAGAGGAACTAATACAGAAACCTTGAAGTGACAGAGGTTAATATGGGAAGGGGATCAGGAACTAGTGAAAAGAGTTAGAGATGAAACAACTTGGGTTGTAACACATTTGTACATGAAAGCAATGCTAGGAATCTTTCTGCATAACTATCCGTAACTCAACTAGCAAAAACGCTTTGTCTTTCTTATTATTGCTTATGTCTTCTCTTCAACAAAATTTGAGATAAGGGCAGAACAGTTTTGCCTGGAAGTGAGGAGGGGAGAGGGAGAGGGAGAGGGAGAGGGGGAAGAAATGGCTCCCAAAAACGTATGCACATGTGATAAGTGAATAAAAAATTTTTTAAATTTTATTATGTCAATACAAAAAAAAAAGAAGAAAAAAGCATATGTGATCTTATAACCACTGAATAGTTGAATTCATAACTATAAAGAATTCACAAAGAAAACTCTATATCCAGATGATTTCAATTTTGGGAAATTTCTATCCAAAATTCAAGGAATAAATAATTCCAGACTTAAATGCCAGGGTGCATAAGAAGAAGCAGTCGGCTAGCAGAAGCTGTCAGGGTCTCACTTGTATTCCTTGGCCTTTATGAAATCTGAGTGTTCTGAGTCGCTTTGAAGTGTGAGTTTATATGTCTCTGTGCTTGGGACTTGTCCTAGAAGGAGCTTTTTCCCAGGTGTGTGAGTCCGGAAATGCCAGAGAATTAGCATTCATGTCCCCACCAGTCCTCAAGGAAAGACTAAGGGCAATTGTGTGTGGAAATAATCCAGTTCCTTGGACCTAGAATTGTATTATTTCTGTTTTGTATATTGCACTGTTTCCTAGATTTCTTGTGCAGAATTCAATTTTAGTTGCCTGTTGTGGAAGCCATCTTAATTTACATACTTCTTCTTTTGCTGCTTCTCCTTACCTGGACCTTTTGCCCATTTCACTGACAGTGTTGGCTGCACCTCCCAAATAAACTATTTGTATTTGAATCCAAGTCTCAGAAAACAATTCTGGGAGAATCACACAAAATAATTCCCCTTTTTTGGTGAGAGTAGCAATACTTTAATTTCCAACTTGACAAGACTTCACAAGAAAATTATAGTTCAATCAATCATACACATAATGTTAAAATGCTAAATAAAATTTTGCAAAATAAATTCAGCAATATGTAGAGAAGATAAAACAAAATAATGAAGTTGTGTATTTCAGTATTGCAAAGTAGACAATATATGAATATTAGTTAATATCATTTGCTATATTAAATATTACAGAAAATAAGAAATACTCATTATAACTGCATATATACAAATATATTATATAAGTATATATAATATTACAGCTATGCTATTAATTTTAAAATGAAGAAGAAATCTTTGAAAACATTTAACATTTATTCATGAATTTAACATATTTTAGTAAACTGAGCAGAGAAAAAAAGTGTTTGACTTGATGAAGGATATCTTAAAAATCTGATTTGATAAAGGATATATTAAATACCCGCAGCAACATCATCCTTTAATAAAGAAATATTCAGTGCCAGGCTTGGTGGCACCCATTTGCAATCCCAGCTACTTGGGAGGTGGAAGTAGAGGTATCATTGCCTCTGCTGGGTCCTGGCAAAAGTGTGAAACCCTATTTGCAAAGCAAACTAAAACCAAAAGGACTGGGAGTGTGACTGAAGTGGTAGAGCACTTCCCTAGGAAGCATGAACGCCCTGAATTCAATCCCCACTACCACCAAAAAAAAACAAAACAAAACAAGAAAAAACCGAGAAGAAATATTTATTCTTTGAATGCAGAAAAAGACAAAGGTTTTCACTAGGATTAATTCTATTTATCATTTTATTGGAGAATGTAAACAGTACACTGGAGGAGGAAAAAGAACTATAAGCTTTAAGGTTAAGGGGAAGCAACACAATTTTAATTATTTGGAGGTGATAATTTGGAGATACAAATAGAATAGATAGGTGAGTGGATGGATAATTAGAATCAGTACTAAAGACAGGAAAAGTGTTACCCATACAAATTACATGCAAGAATAAATTGTTCTATATAGAGGCATAAAATTTAGAAAATGAGAACTAAAACAAAAAGGTACCACTGAGAATAGTAGTTTTTAAATGAAACATCTAACCAAAGATGTTCAGGCCACTGTAAAGAAAGTTATAAATTTTATAAAATATTTTATTTTAAAACCTAAATAAGTAGAAGGATATACCATGTTTAATGAACTGGAAGATTTGAGTATGCAAAGTTTGCACAAATTTATCCATAGATTCATTGAAATCACAATTCAATCCTTAAGTTTGATTTTTTTAACTGGATTAAATAAATAAACCAAAAGGTGGGGGAAGGAGAGCAAAAAACAGCTAACCCACTTTTAAATGAACAAATTGGGAAAACTTTCCTATTGGACATAAAAACTAATTCTTAAAACTATTGTAATTTAGCTAAGAATAATCAGAAATACCCAATGAGCATAGCAGTGTTAAAGCAGACCCACACATGTACACTTGCTTTGCATATGCCATAGGTAGTACTGCACTCCACAAGAAAAATGACTGAAAACTGAGCCCATTAAAAAAAGAAATTGAACCTCTACATCACACTACATACACACATTAAATTCAACAGAACAAAAGATAAAAATGAGAGGCAAAAAAATAAAATTTAAGAAAATATAGAAGAAATATCTTATTAATTTCTTTGGGGCATCAAGGATTTCTTAAACAAGACATAAAACTCTAGCCATAAAAAAGGAAGGAAGGAAGAAGGAAGGAAAGAAGGAGGGAGAAAAGGAGGGAGGTGAATGAGCTCTCAAATGCCCATCAATGTTAATGCTATAAGAGGGTTGGAGGTCCCTTATTTTCCCATTAGAGTAATCCCCTCTGCTTTTATTCTTATAAAGTAAAATGGTTAGGGATACATTGTAGTATTTAAAATAGTTCTTACAATATATTATATATATCATACTTTAATTCACCCCCTCCATAATTATCTTTTATTCCCCTCCCCCTATTCCTGGAATAGTTTCAAGAGGTCTCATTTTTCCATTTACGTACATGTGTAGACAGAATTCACACAATTTCAGTCTCCCACACCCTTTCTCCTCCTCCTCCTTCCTGCTTCTACTGGGACAAAATCCCTGAGGGTTCCGCTCTATTGTTTTTTTTTTTGGCTAGAGGAAATTAAATATTAATGACACTAAGAAATGGTTTTTATGTAAACTCTGAATTGCTTAAACCTTTAAGAGGGAAATGTGGCCCATATATAGCAGTATGTATTGTTCTGATCAACTTAAGAATCTTTGTAATTAAAAAAGTTGACTTACTTTGAATGATTAATTATCTTGAACCAGCATTTTCTTCTAAGTATTTATTTCTTATTTCTTCAGATAGAGCATTTTGAGAGTTTGTACCATCATTTGAGAATAATTTATAATATTTTATATTTTAAAAAGAACTGAGTACACAGAAAATAGCTAACGTAGAAAAATACCATAAGAAAAAAGAAATAGAAATAGCCACATGTGATTATGTATATCAGTGCATCCTTTATTTTCTACTATTTTGTTTGTGTACATTTCCAAAAGTTATAAGGAGTATACTTTGATTAAAAATACCCAGTCTCAATTTTGAAAATATAATCCTTACTATGAGAATGGCTAAGCCTTTGGTAATCACCCAAACTAGTCTAAATTAATCCCTAGTCATCATCAGAGTTGCCTATTGGATGAGTTTGTCCATTAAGTATAATTTCCTGTCAGAAATATACAGAAAAACAAATACTTCTCCTTCTATAAAGGATTACCTGATAACCCACTGTTCTTTCTTTCTTTGAAGACTCTGAGGTTCAAGAGGCCACTACTGATTCTACTTTGCCTGCAGAGATTTGTCTTGGCAGGACTTCTAAAGAAATTCAAATTCCTCTTCTTGCTCATGACTTTACCTGTTTCCTGAGATTGAGGTTGAGGTCACAGGGATTCTGATGCAGATTGTTTGTTAAGAAGGTAGGAATGTGATCAAGGGCTTGTTATTTTTCTGGGATTGTAGAATCTATTTAAAGGTCATCTTCCTTTACTTCCTGAAGTAAGTCAGCCAGAAAAAATGAATTGGTTTTAAATTCTCAAAAGCATAGTATTGTCTTTTCTCTATATTTTCTTTGGACCTCTAAAAAGGTTTCCCTCTGTTCTCTGTGTCTTTCTTCATATGCTGTCATGTGCTTCTAGGGTATGGATTATGGGAAGACTACTACCATGAAGGTTAGATATGGCTAACATCATGGCAGAGAGTGCAGGGTCAAATTTAAGAGACAGTGTTTTTCTAATTTGGGCGAGAATGGGTCGTAGTCAATTAAATGGTGACTTAAATCTAAAATATAATCTATCGATTAAAAGAGAGTAGGCAGATTAATTTCCATGAAGATTGAGAAAAAGAATTAAAGAAGCAAATATTGACAGTGCATACCTTCAAAGCAACTAACTGTTGCTGTTACCCGGTCTTGGCATGCCTGTAGGAGAGAAGAATTTGCTTATCAATAAACTGCTAACTTGCCTCCATGCCAATGTACAGTTATCCTGGTATTTCCAACAAAAACTAAATGATTTGGTGTACAGTCTGGGCCAACATCAAGTTTCTGAGCTGCAGTGTTGACAGTCGACACTTAACCAAATACATTTCCCTGGTAGTAGGGTTGCCAGACTTAGCAAATAAAGAATATCTAATCAAAATTGAATTCAAGTGAACAAGTAAAAATTTGGGGCAGTTATACAAAAATTACTTATTGTTTATCTAACATTCAAACTTATCTGAGCATCCTTCATTCTGCCTGGATAACCCAGCCTAGTGAAGACCTGTGAGAGTGGCTCTTGCCTAACTTACAAGCCACCCTTTGTTATCACATCAGTACAAATTAAAATTTGAGGGGGAGCAAACCATTTTAGAGTGTTTATGATTCTTTTCTAACTGGGGCTTCATAGTTAATAGTTTTCTTTTTAAACTTTCATCTAAGGAAAGGCTCTTTACTCAAGGAGCCTGAGATGAAAAGCACACATGAAAAGCCATGGACTTAAGTTAAATTCATTACTGTGGGTCACCTGTAAGCAAGAAGGATATATTAGGACTTTGCTATTTGGGGTGGGACTACACATTCAATCTTCAGGTAATGCAGAAGGTTCTAAAAATGCTTAGAAACTTCCTTTAAAATGACTTGGATAAATAGAAAAACAGAAATATGACAGCATAACAAAGAAGCATCCACTGAGTCCTGTCTGAGCAGGAAGCATGACACAGAAGTGCACAGTATGATTCAGCTGTTTTGCATGCAAGTTAAATTAATATGCAGCCAGCCGACAGGTCTATTGAGAAGCAGGACTTGTAGCTTCAATGTCTGAATTTTGTCCCTGATTCTAATGACTCATTTTGTGACTCCCTGCAACTTATTAACTTCTTCTTATTCTAATCTCAGCTGGTGGAAAAGAGATTTAATAACACACGATTCACAGAAGGTTATGATCCTGAGTCATTAATGCAAGAATCTGTAGAGAGAAAATATTAGCTGGCAGAGAGGGGGTGATAAAAGAAATTCTGAAAGGTGACATTTGGAAATCTGGAGACAGTAACAAAATAAAATTTGTAATGACAGAATTCTTGTTTTTTAAAAAAAGATTGAAGTCAAGAACTTGAGTTACTGGACACATAGAAAATGGAAAGTGGCTGTAAGTACCAAGGAGGAGCCCGAGCTGCATTGTGCTTGTGGCATGCTGGTTTCTGAGCCACTCTACCCCCATCCTGCACATTTCTTACCTTGTGTCTTCCTGCCACCCTCCGTGTACCCATTCTACTAAGGACTTTCTGTCTTCTTGCTTAAAATTGTTCTCTGGTGCATCATTTATACTAAGACAGAAATAAAATTGCAATTTGAAAGGGTATTACTTTACAAATTGGAACCAGAATTTCTTTTGAGAAAAGAATATTTCTGGAAAAAGAAAGGTGAGGACAGAAAGAACAGATTGGAAGGAGACAACAAAAAGTATTCTTCAAAGAAATGATGTCCTGGAGTGAAGGAAAAACTGGGGAGGCAAGAGAAATGGAAAGTAGATGGTTGGACAAAAGCCAGCATCCAAGTTGGTGGAAATGACAAATACATTTTTAAAGCTGTGCTATCACACAGCTTTAAAATGACACCACCCACCTTGTCCTTTTGTGTTTTAATCATGTGTGCTGATATGAAGGAAATGGATCTGAGAAGCAAGTAGAGGTTATAACAGGTAGGACATGGACCACTGGTGGGCGAAGGTGAGATAATTCATGAATTGAATTGATTTGAAGAAAGTAGGCTTTTGAAGCTGTATATAACTAAGAGAAAAATGTAAATTCCTCACTTCCTCCAGCATTTCCAGAATGTTTGGTAAGAAGGGTTTAAGTCAATTTCCCTTTAATAGCCACAGAGTGGATGTCTCAAGGACTCTACGATTTAACTTGTTCTATCAGGTCTCTCTGCAACTATGTTACACAAGATAGACAGTACGTGACCCCATACCTCCTTCTTCATCTCCTAAATCTCTCACCAGATCTGCTTTTACTAGTGGCAATTTCCAAAAAGATTTCTTTTGAACTTTGAAATGTGCAGCTGAAAAAAATTTTTTTTAAATTTTGCATTGGAAAGTCACTCATCTGAAGCCCCACTCCTTGCAGAGATATTTCTATCTGAACACAGATTGAATAAAATAAAAAGGGCTTTATGGAATAATTTCACAAGCAAGTCTTACTAAGGGACTGGGGAAATTGAAGTGGTGTGTATGGGATGAAACTAGAAGATGGCAGGAGAGGGGAGGAACCCACAGCACAAGGTCTGGAACTTGAAGTCTTCCCTGGTGGCCCAAGACCTGGAAGGACATTTTCTAAATGATCTCTTGAAAGAAAAAGAGAGTCAATTTTACAAAGAAACACTGTACAATTCTAATTTGTGTGTGTGTGTGTGTGTGTGTGTGTGTGTATGTGGTACTGGGGCTTGAACTCAGGGCCTATACCTTGAGCCACTTCACCAGCCTTTTTGTGAAGGATTTTTTTGAGATAGGGTCCTGTGAACTATTGCCCTGGCTGTCTTTGAACTGTGATCCTCCTGATCTCTGCCTTCTGAGTAGCTAGGATTATAGGCGTGAGCCACTGGCACCTGGCTAACATTGTTTTCTACCATTGGAGTATCTCAAAGACCTTAAAGTCTAATAAAGTGATGCAAATGTTATTATACTTACCAACAAAAATGTAGCAACCGCAGCTTATACTGATATTTTTTCTTAAAGAAAGGTATTACATTTTGTTGTAGAATGCTGATAATTTCTTAGATTGGATATAAGACAGAGGTACGATGAAACTCTTTGCTGTATGTGAGACAAAGTATAATTTTTCACTTAAAAAATTAAGATTTTATTCTCACTTCTCCACTTCCTTCAGATTTCTTTTTAAAAGGCTACTTAACATTTCTTAAGCTTCCTTTTCAATGGTGATACCTTTGGGAGCTGAGTTCAGGATTTTCACATTTCTCTTCGATCATTTGTGCCCATAGAAAAGGTTTCTTCACTTTAAAAACTGATTTTTAAATGACACTTTTGCAGCTCATTTTTAAATAGACTCTTTTCATTTCTGAGGAATTGCTTTGGAGTTCAAACAAAATGAGTCACCCAAGGAAAAAAAAAATCACATGCCACTTTTATGCATTATCCAGAGCAGAAATTTAATTTAATGGCACTGATACAGAAGAACTCCTTCATGTAGCAATTTTTAAAGTCTGTCCCTTTACTTTTATGACAGCTACAAGTCCTGTTATATATGCAGATAAAATAGCAAAGCATGGTGAATGATTCTGGTGCTCCTAAATATGGAAAGTGGTGCTGGTAGGATAGTCATGGGATAGTCTTAGTATTATAGGGGGGGAAAAACCCTATAATATAACTTGGGGATTCATTTAGAGTCCTTCCTTCCTTCTAACTGGTATTGAAGCAATCTCAGGTCTTTACGGCTTCTTCCTCACTTTTGATTAGAATGTTTGTTCTTTTGGAAAATGAAAGGTTAGCAATAAGAGCTTGAAGTGGTTAAGAATTCTAAGTACAGACTGGATATCTCCATCATATGTCTGTTCTCTTCAAGTTACAGAGAATTTAACAGGGTACAAAAACCTATTCTAGATCCTATGGACTCCTTTTTAACATGGGTCCTTTCCTTGACTCACTTTCCTGCCTGAAGATGCTCTTATTCCAAATGTTAGATTTACAGAAATAGCCACTCAGGACTCATTTGCCAGAAGAGGCAATGTAGACTGAGTGGCAATGCTGCTCTATGGATTGTCCTTTTCATTTTGAAATGCTCTCATCTATAGATCACTACTTTATTTCCTTAATGGAATACATTTTTTAAAAACACATGACACATGAAATTATAGCTAAGATATTCTTGACTTCTACAACTCTAGTATGCTGGTTAAGAGTGCCACTCTGGAACTCCCTCAGGTTCATTTTCCACCTAAGCCCACTCTCTAGCTGTGTGTCTCAGGAAAGACAGAATCAGATACATTTTTAAAAGAAAGTACCATGCCAGGAAGCCTGGCTATTCCACAAAGGCCTTTTAATCCATGCAAAGAGCTCCTAGATTTATTATCACTTCCCTGTAGTCTGGCCTAGATTGATAAGTAAAGATAAAACTTATCTCTCTATGGGTGCTAGAGGCTTTATTGCCTTCTCTGATTCTATTGAAAGCAGAGTGAACAAAAGGAAGGGAAGATAGGAATGGATGGCTTAACAACCATCAATTTACTTCTGTTTAGTGTTATCACATACACTTTGCTAATGTTGAGATTACTTAATTATGAAGGATTATAAGACTTTTGAAAATCATGTTATCAGCTGCTGTGGTTTGAAGATGTCCATATATAAGATAGGGCAATGCAAGAAGATGTAGGCAGTGACTCTGAAAACCTATTCAAAAAAATTGAATCACTGATTCTTAGGCCATGCAAAACTAAGTCAGAAAAGTAGTTATAAATCATGACTCAATGAATAATATGGCGACTGGAAGTTGATAGAGGAAAATTAGAAGTGAGGATAATAGATGATAAACAAGGCAGACAGAAGTGTTGTAATATATATATGGTTACCCCTAAATGGATCTCCTGGATACTGGTCCCTGGAATGCTACATGTTAATTCTCACCTTACTGGGTCAGGTCTTGAGTAGGGCCTGATGTTACACTATTTTTAGCAGCTATAAGTTTCCCAGGACTGTCTAACAAATTACCAAACAGCAGGTAACCTAAGCGACAGAAATTTATTTTTTCATAGTTCTGAGGCTAAAAGTCTAAAATCAAGGTATTGGTAGGCCATGCTCTCTCTAATGGTTCGAGAGAATAATCCTTCCTTCTAGTTTCTGATGGTTGTCAGCCATGCTTGACATTCCTTGGCTTGGAGATGCATCACTCTAATCTCTGCTTCCCCTAGCACCTGGCATTCTTCCCTGTGTGTCTGTGTCCAAATTTCCCTTTTATAAGAATTCACATTACTAGATGAGGGGCCACTTTAATCTAGAATGGCTTCATCTTCACCTGGTCACATCTAAAAGACTCTATTTCTCAATAAGAACACACCCATAGATTCTTGACAGATGTGAATTGTGACACTATTCAATCCAGCACACTGCCCTTTTACAGGGATGGAGACTAAAGTCCAGGTAGGTTCATTATTTGTTCCTGCTTATTCAGAGGAGAAATGTGACATTTAAAACTAGATCTTCTAACTCCAATATTGTTTCCATTGTACCACAAAGTATGAAAGAAAGTCTTCCGAAGCAATATAATCTTACTTGATTTACCACATGTTAAAAAAGGGAAGCCTTTATCTATATTTTTACAAAGGAAAAATATTACTTCCTTGAACTTTTTACCCCTTCTCTTTGTTCCCATAGTAACCAATTATGTCCTTTATAACTGTGATCACTTTATTGTATTTGCCTTATTATTCATCTGCTCATATTAAATGCAGAGAAAAACACCATTGGTGGTGACACTGGTGAATGAAAGTAAAAGGGAGACAAATTGTCTTCTTATCCTGGTCACAGGGGTTAGATAAAACTCTGAACTTGAACTTATTCTCAGAGGCCATGACTTCATTTAATAATATCTCCTCAAAGAATCAAATCTCGCAAATCATCATCAGGCACAATGCCTATGATGCATGAACTTTTTAAGGGCTAATAAAATGTTTGATCTGGAAAAATATTAACAGCTACATAATAATAAAGTACTACAAAATTGAAATAACAAGTGCTTTCATTAAATAGTAGTAAAATATAACTAAACAACTGCGATTGTTCTTAAAGAAACTTGCAAATTGGACTTAATCTGACAGTGTCATAAATCCAAATTTATTTATTATAACATGGGATTAGGGTTTTCAAAAGCAAGACCACTTTGAGCTTATAAAAACTCTATAAGGTCTTAATTGCCACATTAGAATCAACCTTCTTTATAAGGATCATGATGCTCTCAGATTCAGTCTGGCATATTAGATTGGAGAGTGTGAACAGCTCTGTTTTTTTTTTTTTTCTTTCATCAGGGGTAAAGCAGCTTCTTATTATATAACCGTCTTAGTCAGGATCAGTAGTGCAGCATTTGGTGAGGTCATCATGTACTATTTGTGGTTCACTTAATCCTAGTCTTCCTCCTGGGGGTAGAGACATGTTTCATCTTGGTGTTTTTCTGTGAATTTTTTTTATCCAATTACCTTTTAATCTTTCCCTTCACAGTATGCTGGGCAAGTAACTAAGCAGCCAGAGTCCTGTCTATAATGACAATTAGCACAAGAGACAAGGGAACTAAAAACATTTGAAAGCAATTCTGAGCAGAAGAAAGCTTTGTCCTTTTCCTATCTCTCTGATCCTGATAAAACTCAGATACCTAAAAGAACAACTAGCTTATAAGGATGTTAACAATTTTCTTAGTGAGAACTAATTTTAGGCACAGCTCCCTCTATACTCCCACCCATGGAATAAAAGTCTTGCTATTCTTCTCTTGCCTTGAACATTTTCATAACATGCAAAGTAGAGCTGTGACATCAATGTAGAAGACACAGTTTCCATATTGGGGAATCTTATGACTCTTGTTGGCAATGTGGGTTTACTTTGTTTAACCACAATGAAAGCCAAGTATGTAAAGTAACTCCAAACTTTTTTCACAATTTATCTGCTTTCTATTGGCCTCCAATCCTTCTTCTGAAGACTCAACTCTTTAGGTTGTGATTTCAACCATTCTCTTAGGAACCTCTTCAGCTCCCTCAGCCCATTGTTCTTCTGCTCTGCAAACTATACAAATGCCAACATGTTCTAGTCTGCACAACTGTCTTACAAGGCCAAGTAAGTAACACTGTAGAAACTCACTCAACTCCCCTGCTATTCCACAATATATCCACTTGCAATCCCCAGTGGGGAATCCTGCTTCTCAGAAATTCAATTATTTATCTTTAGTCAGCAGCCTAGCCCACAGTCAGTGCATATTTAAAACTTTCTCTTCAAGTCTATACTCACTCTCAACAAATAGCCCCACTACTTCAGTATTAATCTTAGGCATGAGTCACCTTCCCAATTATCAAATCAAAATCTATCTATAGGCCTCTTTCATGGTAAAGTTTCCATGTATGCACCTTGTTGCATCTGTTCTTGCATTTCTTTGTATACCAGGTAGTGAAGTTTCAAACCACATAAAATACAGAATATCTGCTCAAAGTGCAGTAACAAAGATAGACAAGAGAGCAGTCACATGAAATACAGTTATTTTACTACAAGAATATCTACTCTAGAGTACTGTGACCAGAAAAAACTTCCAGAGGATATACTTGACCTAAACCATGCAGGATGACAAAAAACTAGCCTGGCTGAAAATGGGGAAAAGCACATGTTCTGCAGAGTGAGCAGCAATTGAAGTGGTACAGTCCTGAAAACAAGAAAGAGCTAATCTTCAGCTGAGTTATCTAGGCGAAGTTGAACAATATGAAGTAGGACAACTATGCAATGATCAGACTTCAAAATATGGCATACAGACTAAGTTTAGGTTTTCATACTGATGATATAGGGCCACTAAAAGTTTCTAGTCATGGAAAAGACACAATCACATTTGCATTTTAGAAAGAAAATTTGAAAGCTATGTGGTACACAGAGAGCAAGGGGACAGAATTTGGGGCTTGAGCTGGGAAGGAGATTAGTTAATAAACTTATAGTAATATCTCAGGTCAAGAAAGATAATGATTGAATTAGTCCAGGGCTGCCTATAGAATTGCAGCAGTAGGGATGCCTTCACAGGGATGCCAACATCCTTAAGCACAGGCACTGTTAACTGGAAAATGTCAGCTTTGAATGCAGGAGCCAGTGCCTGGACTCACGAAAATTCTGCAACAGACAGTGCTGCCGAAAAATCAGAGCAAAAGAAAAGGAAAATTGTAAACTCCACAGAGGAACAAAAATTACCCTGGAGCTCTAGGTCTATCTGAAGAACTGATAGGACCACGTAGGGTGTGTGTGTGTGTGTGTGTGTGTGTGTGTGTGTGTGTGTGTGTGTGTGTGTAGTGCAGAGAGAAGGGAATTATAGCAATTGGCCTTAAATTCACTTATTCCTCTTATTGTGGCATATCCTCAAAAGAAAATGTCACCTAGTTCAATCTCCTTGTGCATTTAATCTCCAGGTATGTAGACTTAATATATGCTATGAGGAACAGATGTTAGCTTCAGAATTTCCTTACAAGTATGATCCTGGCTGTAGTCCTGCTTACGATAAGTAAGCTTGAAACCTCTGGATCTGTAAGGTGTGGCTCCCTAGAAAGTTTCGCATAAGCCCATCACACTGGGGGATAAAATGGAAAGCTTTCATAACTGGAATGCTCCCTGCTGCATAGGTGTAACCTTATGAATCTTCTTGGAGACCTCAGTTATTATTCTGAGTCAGAGGTACTTGTTTGATGTGGAAAGCACCTGGCTAGCTGCCTGTGATGCCCCAGGCTGTTCTCTGCTTTCATCTTTGCCTCTTGATTGCCTATATCCTTGGACTTAACAATAAAGCTTGATATTTGGTAAGATTTGTGAATCTGATTTGACACCAATTCTGTGTATCTATCAAAGAACAACTAATGAATTACTATTTCTTGATCTTATTATGTGGCCAGTTTTACCCACGGAATGGTATGTTCTGGAAAAAAAAAAGCTTATAATACTTAAATTTTCTGATTTTAGTCTGGCCTGTTTGACCAAATTAAATGATTCTTACCCATTTAAATACTTCTGATTGCTCCATCCAATTGAATTTGAATTATTATCTACATACCTGTCAAACTAATCTCCACTAACCAGGACCAGCGAAGTCAGTTCCTGTTATCCTCCCAACCCTGCACCCGAATGCCTGATTTGTCTTCAATCCATTGCCAGTGTAAACAAAAGGTCCATTAGTGAATGTCTTCACAATCTCGTTTCTCATGTCTCAACTGGAAGGAGCCGAGTAGATTAGAGTAAAACTATCTGTATGAGAAGAAGTTTCCTTCTATGCAAAGCAACTATAGGCACTGTTTTAAATCCACAGGATAAAGCAAGTGAAGCTATGCTTTCTTCTCTAGGGCAATTTAGGCTGGCAGTCAGGCAATTACTGCTTGTAGCAGAAGAAAGCTGTCCTCACAAGTAGACAGCTGAGGAGCTGTGAATTAGCTTTTCAACACCTGAAGCATAAGGTAGAGAAAGTTAATGGCTCTGCTTTGAGAATAATAAGAAAAGCCTAGGGTTAGATGAGGTCCCTTTTCTTCACAACAATTTTACATGCTTTAGTAATTAGTAATGCACCAATATTTATAATATCACAAATAAAGAGGTATACAGGGGGTGTTTGATCATGTGCACTTCCCATTCACAATTGTCTGTGACTAGAGAGGTTCCTGTGTCAGGGCAGGGGCATGTACTCTGTCAAGGCTTTCTAAATCAATGCATATTGCCTAGGAGAAATTAGGTCACTTCTAAAGTGCTAGTCTTGCAACTCTGCATCTAAAATGAGATGCTCAACTTAAACCACAAGTGCATTTCACAGAGCAATGCTTGTGGCAACCTTACCAGCACATTTTGAAAGGCCAGGGGATATTTCTGTGTTACCTCATTCAATGGTTCTTAAACATTCTATCCATCAGATTCACCTGGGCTCCACCCTCAGTGCTGACAGATTCAGCGAATTTGGTGTGAGACCATAAATTTGCATTTTTAACAAACTCTTAGGTAATGCTGTGGCTTGTCTAGGGATTACATTTTGGTAAACCTGGGTGCACTGCATATGAGATAGAGATCCTCATCTGGCTAAATTCAACATTGCCTAGTGGGCTTTTCAAATATTAATGAAGCCAACTGCAAAGAGGCCCCACTGGCCAAAGATAGAAGAATGTCAGTTAAAAGTAAATAACATAGCCTGCATTATAATCAAAGCAGAAATTAAACATTTTGAATCCAGACTTATATAAAGGCTTAAATAAGTAAATGAGTGTTAGAGGGAGAGACAAATCTTCCTTTTGAAAGATTTACAAGTAATTTATGTAGCTATTCTCACCTGCAAGAAGTGAACCTTCATGACTTTTTCTCCCTTTACTCCTTAGTAATTTAATTCCAAAAACATATAGAGTATGAGAAGGTGAGGGGGAAGAAAGAGCTTCACAGTGAAGAGGTTTTGCTATGTAGCATAAGGGTGGCCTCAAATTCTGGATTCTTCTGCCTCAGCCTCCTGAGTGCTGGGATCATAGGCACGTGCCACCATACCTGGGACTATTGCTCTTTAATGATATTCATTAAAAAACAACTGAGAGGTTGGGCACCAGTGGCTCATGCCACTTGATCAGAAGGGTCAAGGTTGAAGCTATTCTGGGCAAATACTTTTAAAAATTACATCAAAGTACATCCTGAGGTCTGTATACATTGGCTCTTTTGCACCATCTTTAAAACTTCCATAGGACATAGCTGTTGGGCCTAAGGAGAATTTTGTGACAAACAGAATGATGGCAATTGAGATAATCATATGAGAGTCCTCAATACCTGGAACATGTGACAGGCATCATGTCATATGTGATGTGTCTATAGAAGTCTCTACACAAAAACATGTACTCTTCCTTCTAACTCCTGTAATTTTATAAAGAATTAAGCTGCTATAGTATTGATCTCATTTCTTCTATTTCTACTTTATGTAGATATTTTTCATTTATGAATGTACTAAGAGCAAAAAATAATTCTAACTCATTTCCTGATTCATTTTCTTTGGTAGTAGTTAATGTTGGATTTTCAGATCCAACATCTGACCTATGGACAGTTACTAGGAAAATAAATTAGTACCTAGAATTCTATCTGTGAAGCAGCAAATTGTTAATGTCCTTAGTCAGGCATGGTCAACCATCCGCTTGAGTTAGCCTAGTTTTTCATTTTTGAAGGTATGGATGACAACACTCAAAAAGACCTCACTCTATCCCTTTTGTACCTCTTGACTAATCTTTGTAGATTGTATACCCACTGCAATTTGAAAAGAAGGATGAAGCCTGCAATTTATGAGACTACGGGAAAAAATAAACTATGACATTTGTTGCCTCCACTTCAACTTTTATTGGCATTACAAGCCAATTCAGGAATACAGAGAGTTATCAAGGAGTTATGTCATCCAAGGAGTGAAGATCTAGGAACATAACATACTTTGTTCACATTTAATGGATTTCTTTTCTCTTATAAGGGAGTTTCCCATAATCTTTGAGGGCAATTAAAAGTACTGTTACCTGGTTTTATGGAATATGATTATGGCTCATAGTCATTCACAGACGAAGAGAAAGTCAATTTGTTTTGCATGCAGCAGACTTGTTATTCAACTTTCATAACTGTTGAAGACTCAGTCTTAGGGATTTTGTTCCCTTCCTACATTATGTCAATTCATACCACCTGCTGTCAAGTAATACTGATTGAGCTGGAGGAGAACATCTGCTTCAAGATGACTCACTAATTTCCTGTTCTAGAAATCTGCCTTATGGATCCAGAAGTTTTAGGTTGTAGGGGCTTAAAGTATACTGCCTTCCATGTTCACTCAGAGGCAGAGGGAGGCTGTCTATAGAAGGGGAGCGCAAAAGAAACAGATGCTCAGAAAGATGCCCGTAAGGGACCACATAGAAGATATGCATGTGAAAGAGTGAGAGAGAGAAACTGAAAAACAATGATAGAGACTGAGAAAATTGATAGAGATTAATATGGCTACTAACTGCTTGCTTCTTATTATTTCTTACACCTACCTTTCACAAGTTACCCTTCTGTGCTAGTAAAACTTGTTTTTTTCTGACTGATTAATGCCAGTTTCTTACTCTCAAGAAAATGGTTTTTAAGAGGGTAAGCATACCTTTGGTTACTAATTGAGTCATTCTTTCTGATACAATAATACCTTCCTTATAAGAGCTATTTGGTATTTTTGATGCATAAATTAAACTTTCTATGCATCTAGCAACAAACATTTATTGTGCACTTGCTACATATGTAAGTATGTGTAAATAGTAGGTTGTCCACATGTATATATATATAACTTATTTTAAGGGACTCCCCATTTTTTTATGGAATCCCCTTAAGACATTCACCTAGAGATACCACTTTCTTATGTTTTGTTCATGCTAAAGTATCATATCAACAAACGTTGCCTAGTAATATGGCTTATGCAAAATGATTAAAATCATGAGGCCTGTGCCAAACTGCTGAAATGTTAGGAGAATTAAATGAATTGATCTATCTGCAAAACTGAGAACCATTTCCCACACATAACATAAAATAAGCATTCAAAAACTCTTTTAGCTTATTATGTTTGCTATCATTATGATTATTATAACATATGATAAGCATTCAAATCTATTATTATTATTATTAGAAAGTTGATTTAGCCCCTGAGAAACTTAATGTTCTTTAGTAGAGGGAACTACAAACCTAAAAGATCAAATATTCCTTTTCAAGGCCCCACAAAACAGTTGATATTTAGAAAACAAATCAGGCAAGATCAGATATAAAAGCACTAAGCTTAGAATGAAGTTTTCTTCTTTGTGGGAGCCAGAACAGCGGAGGCGTGTGGAACCGGAGAAGGCTGGACAGAAATGATGCCAGTACTGCTCAGAAGTTGTCTGGCAATATGGCAATAGCACTTTGATGAAGACCCTATAACTGCAAACTCCTTGTACTGTTTCATACAAAGTTATGAAGGGACTTCTGAAAAATGGATAAGAACAATGTGAATTCATAGATAAACAGGGTGGATGGAGACCTTGGAAATATGAATATGAGATCACATATGAATATGATTCATATTTCACTTCTGCCCCAATTGGAGAGTAAAAGTAAAATGGGCTTGATGCTCCTAGACAGGTGCTTTGAGAAATCTAGTGCTCTAAGAAATGACAGTGAAAGGAATGCTAAACTCATAGCTCCAGCAGATTTTTTCTTCTACTTAATAAAGACTATCTTTTGGGCTGGTGGAGTGGCCCAAGTGGTAGAGTACCTGCTTAGCAAGCGAAAAGCCCTGAGTTCAAACCCAATACAACCAAAAATAAATAAACAAAAAGTTTCTCTTTTATTGAGCACTCACTACATAGCCAGACATAAAGCATTTTGAGTATTTTTCTTACTAAGTGTTCACATTAGTTCTAGGATGTAGATGCTATTATTATACCCATTTTAAAAGTAGGCAAACAGGGTAAATATGTTAAGTAACTTGTCTAAGAACAAATGCTAATGTATAGTAGAGCCTATATATGTCACAGTCATAATCTGAATCCAATATTATATTACTCTAAATCCATGATCTTAGTGATTGAATCATATTTTAACATCTCCACCTGTATTCTCTCAGACTATTGCATACTTACGTAAGATATCCCTGCCTAGAATAAGATCCATTCTGCCCTGATCATCTGTCCTGACTTATGAAAATATATCATCAACTTACTGAGTTTTACAATAAAGAATTTCTTCTACCCTAGGAAGTCCATACTGCAGTCACATCTAATAGATCCCTTGTTTGACTTCCCTTGGATCCTTAAAAGGGTCCTTTTGTTACCAACCAGATTATGACTTCTAGGAGCATCAAGTCCATTTTACTTTTCCTCTCCAATTTTGGCAAAAGTCAATACACTTGAACTTTGGAACTTACTAAAGGCAATTTCCAGGACAAATTAAGAGCATCTAGCCTTTCAGAAATTGATCTATGGGACTGGGCTGAAGCTTAAAGGCTGTTCTACTATGAGGCAGATCAACAAGTTTCCAATTTGAAGAAAACAAAATGAGCTCTAGCAAAATAAGGAAGAACTTCTTTCCCTCCCAAATCCTTTTCAGAATCAGCAACTTTTCTCTCAGATTGCCAATAAATGATTCAAGCATGAAATGGCCATCCTTAGAAAGTGATTCATCAGAATAAGTCTCCTAGGCCTGTTATGATTTTTAAATCTTTTTAATTTTAATTAATTTATTTTTTACTAGACAAGCTCTCTACCACTCAAGGAATGCCCTGAGTTACCTGTTTTGGTTTGAATCTGAACCTTTGGAGAAGTCTCTTAATTTGCCATCAGCACGCTGGAAACCAAATCTGTAGTGCAGTTGGAAGGCCTGGAAGACAGGTAGCAAGTACTGTAGATTCTGTTCTGAGTCTAAAGGACTGAGAATCAGCACCACCTAGATAGAGCAGGAGAAAATTGATGTCCCAGTACAATCGGGTAGAGAGAGGGTAATTCTTGCCTCCCTCCACCTTTTTGCTCTATTCAGTTCCTTAACAGATTGTGTGATGTCCACTCACATTGAGGAAGGTAATGTGTGTTACTCATCCACGATTCAAATACTAACTTCCTTCAGAAACATCCCGTCAGACACATGAGAAATAATGGTTAACCAGGTACCTGAGTATCTGTGACCCAGTCAAGTTAACCTTAGAGTTAGTTATCACAGAAAAAAAAATAAAAACTTTAGTTTCTATGTTTTATATTCACTTATTTGAATGGTTGAACACAAGACCCACAAAACCTCCAGCTATTGTGATACATAAATTATGCTTTCATTTTGTAGAATCAGTGTGGTCATTTGCTATTAGTCACTCAGAATGACAATATTGACAACACAAAAACATTGCATCTTGGACCTTCTATATCAGGATAAACAGGAATAATGATCAAGTGGTGATGAATTGACCCCACTCAAAACTTCCATAATTGTAATATCTGAAGGCAGAACTCAGGGATTTGCTCTTTAACAAATACTGTACTCAATTCTAATACACTGTGAATTTGAAAACAAATAATCTAGCGATTCTATTCTGACACAATTCAAAAATTAAAAATAAGATTTTAAAAATAGAATTGTATAATAATTAATATTTAAAAAATAATTTTGGTATTTTTCTTAATGCTTTATTAAATTAAAATAATGTATTAGTAATTCCCCAAAACCAAGTAAAAATTTTAAATTCTGAATCAAATGTGAAAATTTTTCAGTATCTTTTATAATTGACAATGTACATATTATACTTAAATAGAACTTTAAAAATAATTTGTTTTTCACCAAAAATGTAATTTTTTAATAAAAATATATAAAAATTTATCAGGCATTGGAAAAACAGGAACAAAGAAATTTTGATCCTTCAGAGACAAATGTGACTCATAATTTCCTTGGTTTTACTTCAAGCAGGCATTTTCAAGACCTCAGTGCTGGAAGGACTGGAGCAGAGGAAGTTTTCTTGAACTGAAAAATAGATACTGGACTGTGATAAGGCTAAGGCAAGAAAAAGTTTTCCTGTCAAGGAATTGGAAGGGTGTATACTTATGCATAGAAGGTACTGAAAAATCTATACAGAGGTCTTCTTGGTTCTGTTGCTGAGGACCAAGCTGTAGATACATAAAGTAAAACTCTGGCATAATAGACCAAAAAGAGTCTATCAGGAAGTGGAAAGGATTATGTTAGTCTTTAAACAAGTTTAGGATAGAATTCATCTTCCAACCTGCTGAAGAGTAGATTATGCTTTGAAACTCAAGGTAATCATTATTGGCCCCAGAAAGGTCAGTGCTTAGCAGTAATGTTAGACTCGTCCAGGAGAAAAGGGAGAAAAGGTGATTCTAGAACCTTCCTAGCAAACATTAAAACTGGCCTAAAAGTATCAAACTAACAGGCAAGAAATTGACCTGCCTGTCTGAATATATTTCAAGAGTCCAGACACTCAGGCATGTATAATGTCAAAATGGCCAGTATCTGATCCAAAATTATTAGAAATATGAATGCATAGAAAAATGTCATCCTTAACAAGGAAAAATTGTACATAAAAATCAATAAATGATAGAGATAAAGGAACTATCAGATAATGACTGCAAATAGTGTGTCCAATACTAAAAAAATAACCAAATGGATTAAGCAAATATGTATACTTAATGGTAAAATATACATCAGTGATTTTAAAGTCATAACAAAAGAAACCATCTGAACAGCTCAGAAAGAAAAAATATCACATTTTCTCTCATATAGGGAATCTACAAAAAATAACATGATGTAAAGAAGGACTATTTGGGGGAGGAACTAGTGGGAAAGGCAAAAGAAGAGGGTGATGAAGGTGAATGTGGTCAAAGCACTTTACATGCATGTATAAAAAATAGAGTAAGGAAGCACATTAAAATTATTTAAAAGGTGATGGAGGAGGGAAAAGAAAGAATAAAAGAGGGGTGAATATGATCAAAGCACATTACATACATGTATAGAAATAGCACAATGAAACTCCTTTGTGCAATTAATATATGCTAACAAAAAAGAAACCATTTCAACCGAAGCATAGACAGTGAAAAATAAAGCTTTAAAAAGTGAATAAATCCTGGTAATTTATATAGCAATATCAAGTTTTCAAATACATATGTAATTTGACTGCAGAAAAATAAAGAAGAGTGGGTCAAACAGTATGTTAAGAAATAATGGCCAAAACTGTCTTTGAAATGGATAATAATAAAAAACCCCACAACTCCAAGAACTTTGGAATCCTAGTCAAGATAAACAGTAGATCTGTACTGAAAGACAGCTAAAGCGAGTTCTTCAGATGGAAACCAGACTGTCGAAAAGCAACAATGTATGGAAGAAATGGTGTTTTTTTCTCATTTTTAAAATAGAGTGGAGACTACAGCACAATAATTGCAGTAATGGATTTCAGATACATATAAGTAAAATATTGGGCTATAATAGCATAGGGACAGGAGGGAAAAATGCAGTATGTTGTCGAAACATCCAAAGTGCTATGATAGTATTTAGAGACAGATTGATGATACGCCATGCTACATTAAAATTTCAAGCTGTCTTAGAGAAACTACTGAAAGGCAAGACTATAAAGCTTATGTCAATAATGGGCCTAAAACTAAATATTTTTAAATAACCTGAAAATAAAGACAAGAAAATGGGAAAAAATGAATGAAGAGCTCTCAGAAGCAAGAAACATAAAACAAATAAAACTGCAGACTTAAATACCTTCAGGTCAAAAATTAAAAATCAACAGTTTATATATTCCAAATAAAAGATAGTGATTGATAAGAAGACAACATTCATCTATGTACTCCATTTGAAGTATACAGCACATATATTTTAAAAATAAAAAACAAAAATGATATACAGTGTATAAATCATAAGAAAATGGCAGTTGCTGTTAAATATTAACAAAATAGACTTCAGTTCCAATAACATGGGCATTTGCAGAAAAGAGACATTTGGTAATTTTAAGAGTCAACTTATTGAAAGAAGTAAAATCCTAAATGGTCATGCAGCTCACAGGTATTCCAAAATTTATGAAATAAATGCTGAAGAGCAGAAGGAAAAATAGACAAATATGCTTTCTTAGTGAAAAACTTCAGTACTCTTTTCCCAGAAATTGATAGAAAAAGTAGACAGTCTGCCAGTAAGCACATGGATGATTTGGTCTTCACTACTACCAACCTTGTGGATATTTGTAGAATACTTTACTCAGCAATAGTAAAATACTCTTTTCAAGTGAACATAAAACTTCACTAAGTTAAAAAAGATGAGTCCTAAAATAAATCTCAATAAATTTTAAACAATTGAACTTACACAGAATATATTATCTGACCATAGTGGAACCAAACAAAAGTTTTAAAAAATCAATACAAACAGATAGATCAAAACCTATATAGACATATCCAAAAATCTCAAGGTATGTGAAAATTATATAACATTTATTTATTTTGTTTATGAATTTCTTTTCTTCCTTCATTGCTGTGCTGGATGGGGGTACATTGTGGCATTTGCAAAAGTTCTTACAATGTATCAACTGTATCATACTTTAATTTCCCCTTCTATCACTCCAATTTATCCCCCTTTCCCCCAATTCCTGGAACAGTTTCAACAGGTATAATTTTTGCATTTACATGCATGTGTACACATTTTTTGTACCATATTTACTCTCTTATCTATAACATATTTATAAGTAAGCACTGGCTTAAAAGAAAACAACATCAACTATGAGACAAAAGAAAACTAAATATTTTGCAATAAGAAATTATGAAAACAATACATATCAAGCAATAGTTGCAGATGCTTACATTACAAAAAAGAAGCTCTAAAAACAAATACATAAAGAGCCACCTTACTAAGGTAGAAATGCAAAAAACAGAAAAAGGAAAAAATGCACATCAGAAAGGAAAAGTTATTAAAAGTCAATTGAAATGAATAAAATTGAAAGCAATTCAAGTAGAAAATTTTGAAATTAGAAAAAAGGAAACTAACCAATCAATAATACAAGAAAATCTGTAAAATTTAGAGTTGGTTTTATGAAATAATCAGTGAAACAAGTCTATAAAAATAAATAATAAAAGAAAATATATCACAAATGCTATACTCATAATAACAGAAAAGACAATGTTATAATTAAAATTATGCAAACTTGAAAAGTTAGATGAAATGCACAGTTTTTGCAAGACAAAATGTAAAACAAATCAAAAACTAGAATAGCCCAACAAATTCTTATCTATTTTAAAAATTGAATTCATAACCAAATACCTTCTTGTGAAAAGCCTCCAGTCCAGGCAGTTTCACTAATAAGTTTTCTTGACCTGGTTTAAAAAATGTAAAAGTAAAAACTTGTGAAAAAGCTATAGTATCATTATGCATAGTGGAGGAAAACTGAGTAATTGGCCCAATATGAAAAATAGGACAAAGATGGCTGCTGTAGTCTTTTTTTTATTCACCATCAAAATAGTGATAGAACACTTGCCTCCCAAAACCAAAAAGAATTCTACTGCAAGATTCAACAAGTAAATAATAACAAAGGTAAAATAAAATTCACACAAATTGATACAGAAAAAGCAAAAAAATATTATTACCAGTCAACATGTTGATATTTATCAAAATTTATTTTATTTTATTATTCATATGTGCATACAAGGCTTGGGTCATTTCTCCCCCCTGCCCCCACCCCCTCCCTTACCACCCACTCCACCCCCTCCCTGTCCCCCCTACCCCCTCAATACCCAGCAGAAACTATTTTGCCCTTATTTCTAATTTTGTTGTAGAGAGAGTATAAGCAATAATAGGAAGGAACAAGGGTTTTTGCTGGTTGAGATAAGGATAGCTATACAGGGAGTTGACTCACATTAATTTCCTGTGCGTGTGTGTTACCTTCTATGTTAATTCTTTTTGATCTCACCTTTTCTCTAGTTCCTGGTCCCCTTTTCCTATTGGCCTCGGTTGCTTTTAAGGTATCTCCTTTAGTTTCTCTGCGTTAAGGGCAACAAATGCTAGCTAATTTTTTAGGTGTCTTACCTATCCTCACCCCTCCCTTGTGTGCTCTCACTTTTATCATGTGCTCAAAGTCCAATCCCATTATTGTGTTTGCCCTTGATCTAATGTCCACATATGAGGGAGAACGTACGATTTTTGGTCTTTTGGGCCAGGCTAACCTCACTCAGAATGATGTTCTCCAATTCCATCCATTTACCAGCGAATGATAACATTTCATTCTTCTTCATGGCTGCATAAAATTCCATTGTGTATAGATACCACATTTTCTTAATCCATTAGTCAGTGGTGGAACATCTTGGCTGTTTCCATAACTTGGCTATTGTGAATAGTGCCACAATAAACATGGGTGTGCAGGTGCCTCTGGAGTAACCTGTGTCACAGTCTTTTGGGTATATCCCCAAGAGTGGTATTGCTGGATGAAATGGTAGATCAATGTGTAGCTTTTTAAGTAGCCTCCAAATATTTTTCCAGAGTGGTTGTACTAGTTTACAATCCCACCAGCAGTGTAAGAGGGTTCCTTTTTCCCCACATCCTCACCAACACCTGTTGTTGGTGGTGTTTCTAATGATGGCTATTCTAACAGGGGTGAGGTGGAATCTTAGTGTGGTTTTAATTTGCATTTCCTTTATTGCTAGAGATGGTGAGCATTTTTTCATGTGTTTTTTGGCCATTTGAATTTCTTCTTTTGAGAAAGTTCTGTTTAGTTCACTTGCCCATTTCTTTATTGGTTCATTAGTTTTGGGAGAATTTAGTTTTTTAAGTTCCCTATATATTCTGGTTATCAGTCCTTTGTCTGATGTATAGCTGGCAAATATTTTCTCCCACTCTGTGGGTGTTCTCTTCAGTTTAGAGACCATTTCTTTTGATGAACAGAAACTTTTTAGTTTTATGAGGTCCCATTTATCTATGCTATCTCTTAGTTGCTGTGCTGCTGGGGTTTCATTGAGAAAGTTCTTACCTATACCTACTAACTCCAGAGTATTTCCTACTCTTTCCTGTATCAACTTTAGAGTTTGAGGTCTGATATTAAGATCCTTGATCCATTTTGAGTTAATCTTGGTATAGGGTGATAGACATGGATCTAGTTTCAGTTTTTTGCAGACTGCTAACCAGTTTTCCCAGCAGTTTTTGTTGAAGAGGCTGCTATTTCTCCATCGTATATTTTTAGCTTCTTTGTCAAAGACAAGTTGGTTATAGTTGTTTGGCTTCATATCTGGGTCCTCTATTCTGTTCCACTGGTCTTCATGTCTGTTTTTGTGCCAGTACCATGCTGTTTTTATTGTTATTGCTTTGTAATATAGTTTGAAGTCAGGTATTGTGATACCTCCTGCATTGTTCTTTTGACTGAGTATTGCCTTGGCTATTCGTGGCCTTTTGTGTTTCCATATAAATTTAACGGTAGATTTTTCAATCTCTTTAATGAATGTCATTGGAATTTTGATGGGAATTGCATTAAACATGTAGATTACTTTTGGGAGTATTGACATTTTTACTATGTTGATTCTACCAATCCATGAGCATGGGAGATCTCTCCACTTTCTATAGTCTTCCTCAATCTCTTTCTTCAGAAGTGTATAGTTTTCCTTGTAGAGGTCATTCACATCTTTTGTTAGGTTTACACCTAGGTATTTGATTTTTTTTCAGGCTATTGTAAATGGAATTGTTTTCATACCTTCTTTTTCCGTTTGCTCATTGTTAGTGTATAGAAATGCTAATGATTTTTCTATGTTGATTTTATATCCTGCTACCTTGCTATAGCTATTGATGATGTCTAGAAGCTTCTGAGTTGAGTTTTTTGGGTCTTTAAGGTATAGGATCATGTCATCTGCAAATAGGGATATTTTGACAGTTTCTTTACCTATTTGTATTCCTTTTATTCCTTCTTCTTGCCTAATTGCTCTGGCTAGGAATTCCAGTACTATGTTGAATAGGAGTGGAGATAGTGGGCATTCTTATCTGGTTCCTGATTTTAGAGGGAATGCTTTCAGTTTTTTTCCATTAAGTATAATGCTGGCTGTAGGTTTGTCATATATAACTTTTATAATGTTGAGGTACTTTCCTTCTATTCCTAGTTTTCTTAGAGCTTTTTTCATGAAATGGTGTTGGATCTTATCAAAGGCTTTTTCTGCATCTATTGAGATGATCAAGTGGTTTTTGTCTTTGCTTCTGCTAATGTGGTTTAGTACGTTCATTGATTTTCATATGTTGAACCACCCCTGCATCCCTGGGATGAAGCCTACTTGGTCGTGGTGAATAATCTTTTTGATGTGTTGTTGAATTCGGTTTGCCATTATTTTGTTGAGGATTTTTGCATCAATGTTCATTAAGGAGATTGGCCTATAGTTCTCCTTTTGGAGGTGTCTTTGCCTGGTTTTGGGATAAGTGTAATACTGGCTTCATAAAATGTGTTAGGCAGTTTTCCTTCCCTTTCTATTTTGTGGAACAGTTTAAGGAGGGTTGGTATCAGTTCTTCTTTAAAGGTCTGATAGAATTCAGCAGAGAATCCATCAGGTCCTAGACTTTTCTTTTTGGGGAGACTCTTGATTGCTGCTTCAATTTCATTTTGTGTTATAGATCTATTCAGGTGACTAATTTCCTCTTGGTTCAGTTTTGGATTGTCATATGTATCTAGAAATCTGTCCATTTCTTTAAGATTTTCAAATTTATTTGAATATAGGTTGTCAAAGTAGTCTCTGATGATTTCCTGGACTTCCATGGTGTTTGTTGTTATCTCCCCTTTTGCATTCCTGATTCTACTAATTTGGGTTTTTTCTCTCCTCATTTTAGTCAGGTTTGCCAGGGGTCTATTGATCTTGTTTATTTTTTCAAAGAACCAACTTTTTGTTTCATTAATTCTTTGTATGGTTTTTTTGGTTTCTATTTCATTGATTTCAGCTCTTATTTTTATTATTTCTCTCCTTCTATTTGTTTTGGGATTTGCTTGTTCTTGTTTTTCTAGGAGTTTGAGATGTATCATTAGGTCATTGATTTGGGATCTTTCAGTCTTTTTAATATATGCACTCATGGCTATAAACTTTCCTCTCAGGACTGCCTTTGCTGTGTCCCATAGGTTCTGGTGGTTGTGTTTTCATTTTCATTGACTTCCAGGAACTTTTTAATTTCCTCTTTTATTTCATCCATGATCCATTCTTCATTAAGTAATGAGTTATTTAGTTTCCAGCTGTTTGCTTGTTTTTTGTCTTTACTTTTGTTGTTGAGTTCTACTTTTACTGCATTGTGATCAGATAGTATGCACAGTATAATTTCTATTTTCTTATATTTGCTGAGACTTGCTTTGTGTCCTAGGATATGATCTATTTTGGAGAAGGTTCCATGGGCTGCTGAGAAGAATGTATATTGTGTAGAAGTTGGATGAAATGTTCTGTAGACATCAACTAGGTCCATTTCATCTATTGCATATTTTAGATCTAGGATTTCTTTATTGATTTTTTTGTTTGGATGACCTATCTATTGATGATAATGGGGTGTTAAAGTCTCCCACAACCTCTTGTTGGCATTTATATATGCTTTTAGGTCTTTCAGGGTATGTTTGATGAAATTGGGTGTGTTGACATTGGGTGCATACAGGTTGATAATTATTATTTCCTTTTGGTCTATTTCCCCTTTTATTAGTATGGAATATGCTTCTTTATCTCGTTTGATCAATTTAGGTTTGAAGTCTACTTTGTCAGAGATAAGTATTGCTACTCCTGCCTGTTTTTGGGGGCCATTGGCTTGGTAAATCTTCTTCCATCCTTTCATCCTAAGCCTATGCTTATTCTGTCGGTGAGATGGGTCTCCTGTAAGCAACAAATTGTTGGATCTTCCTTTTTAATCCATTTCATCAAGTGGTGCCTTTTGATGGGTGAATTAAGTCTGTTAACATTAGTACTGATAGGTATGTGGTGATTCCTGTCATTTAGTTGTCTTAGTTGTTTGAAGGTTTGATTGTGTGTACCTAAGTTGAAGTTACTCTCTACTGTCTTGCTTTTTCTTTTCCTGTGGTTTGGTGCTGCCTGTCTTTTCATGGTTATGTTGGGTTTCACTTTCTGTGTGCAGAATCCCTTGAAGAATCCTTTGTAGTGGTGGCTTTGTGGTCACATATTGTTTTAGTTTCTGCTTATCATGGAAGACTTTTATTGCTCCATCTATTTTGAATGATAGTTTTGTTGGGTAGAGTATCCTGGGGTTGAAGTTATTTTCATTCAGTGCCCGGAAGATCTCACCCCAAGCTCTTCTTGCTTTTAATGTTTCTGTTGAGAAGTCTGCTGTGATTTTGATGGGTTTACCTTTGTATGTTACTTGTTTTTTCTCTCTTACAGCTTTCAATATTCTTTCCTTAGTTTCTGAACTTGTTGTTTTAATGATGATATGTCGTGCGGTAGTTCTATTTTGATCTGGTCTGTTTGGTGTCCCGGAGGCCTCGTGCATCTGTATAGGAATATCTTTCTCTAGATTTGGGAAATTTTCCATTATTATTTTGTTGAATATATTACGCCTTCCCTTTGCTTGCACCTCTTCTCCTTCTTTGATGCCCATGATTCTCAAGTTTGGTCTTTTGATGGAGTCGGTGAGTTCTTGCATTTTCTTTTCACAGGTCTTGAGTTGTTTAATTAATAGTTCTTCGGTTTTTCCTTTAATTACCATTTCATCTTCAAGTTCTGAGATTCTGTCTTCTGTTTGTTTTATTCTGCTGGATTGGCCTTCTGTTTTGTTTTGCAGCTCTGTTTTTTTCTTTTTTTCTGAGGTTTTCCATATCCTGGGTGGTTTCCTCTTTAATGTTGTCCATTTTTGTCCTGAGTTCCTTTATCTGTTTATTCATCATGTTCTCTGTTTCACTTTGGTGTTTATACAGTGCTTCTATGGTTTCCTTTATTTCTTCTTTTGGTTTTTCAAATTCTCTATTTTTGTTGTCTTGGAATTTCTTGAGTGTTTCCTGTACATTTTGGTTGACCCTATCCAGTATCATCCCTATAAAATTCTCATTGAGTATCTGTAGTATGTCTTCTTTTAAATTATTCTTGTGGGCTTCATTGGGTCATTTGGCATAGTTTATCTTCATTTTGTTGGAGTCTGGATCTGAGCATCTGTTTTCTTCATTCCCCTCTGGTTCCTGTTCTAATTTTTTGCTGTGGGGAAACTGGTTTCCCTGTTTTTTCTGTCTTCCCGTCATTGACTTTGGTGTTGTTACTGTCCCTGTACTGTGTGCAATTAAGTGTTTTCTAGCTTGTAATAATAACAATGGTAATATTTAGAATGGAAGGGTGAGCTGAGATGGAAAGCAAGAAGTTAAAGAAAAGGGAAAAACAAATACACAGACAAGAAGGAGAAAACAGAACAGGGTATTAGACAAGAAAGTTTCAAAGGTATAAACAGGGAGCGTTAGTGTACTAATTGACAGTAAGCTGAACAGATATTAGAGAGACAGAGAGAGGATTGAAAATCAAAAATAAAAAAAAGATAAGAATAAAAATAAAAAATAAATGAAAGAAATATCTATACATAAAAATGAATTAAAATAAAATGAAAAATGGAAAATTTTTTAAAAAACCCAAAAAACCAAAAAACCAAAAAACCTCCAAGTTCAAATGCAATGAAGTTTCAGTCTTAATAATTTGGGTGTCCATCTCAGTCTCCAATCCTGGAGATGGTGCCTCAGATGTTCTGTAGTTGTCTCATCAAAGGGGATGCATAAAGTAGAACAAAACTACACACACACACACACACACAAAAACCCCGCCAATTGTCCCAAGTTCAAATGCAATACAGTTTCAGTAAGTTTTTCAGCATGCAGGTGTAATTCGGTTGTTCTCTCATCAAAGGTAGGGAGAAGAAGAAAAAGAAAGAGTCTGGAGACAGTTCTGAGGATGGTATCTGCCGCTGTGGCTTGCCTGCCCGCTGCTGTCAGCCTGCTGTTGCTGGCAGCATTATTTATGCAGATCTCTGGGGTGAGCTTAGTACTCACCTGGCCCCGCAGGTTTTGTTTGCTCAGAGTTCTCCTGTGTGGAAGCCTCTGCTACAAGTTTTCCCCTTTCCAAGCACACTGGGAAAGGTGACACTGCACCCTCATTCTCAGGCCTGCGTGTTTATTTGCAGGTCATGTGGGAAGTGGGTCTTCCCCCCTCTCCTGTGGAGTTTTCCTCCCACCGTCATTTTCACAAGCTTTCCTGCTCCTGATTACTGGGTGGTGCTGCTGCTCCTGCCAGCCAACATGTTTGTTTACAGTTCACGTGGGAAGTGGCTCTTCCCCCCTCTCCTGTGGAGTTTTCCTCCCTCCGCCACTCTCATAAGCTTTCCCACTCCTGGTTGCTGGGTGTGCACCTCTGCTCCCGCCAGAGCCTCTCTGGCCCACCTGGCTTGTTTATTTGCAGTCCCGGGAAGGATTCCCTTCCCCCAATCTTCGGCACTCAGTGCGCCCCACCCTCTTTCCCACGTGTCTTTATTGTTCTTATTGCTTACTAGTCAGTTTCTCTTTTTTCCCCAGGTGGAGGTCAGTCTGGCCAGGGGGCTATGCTGCTCTGGCCCAGGCTTGTCTGTGGGAGTACCGCTGTACCACGAAGCTCACCTGGTCCGCATCTTCCCAAGCCATCTGGGCATGGGCGACCGGCGGCCTGGGGGCCCTCCTGGTTTCTCCGTTTAACATGAAGTGGAGATTCTCTGTGCCAGCTGGAGGTGTAGAAGGGTCAAAGTTATGCCACTTCTCAGTGATTATGCCTGCAAAGTGTGTCTCCAGCATCTCTCTAAGATTTCACTATAGGAGGCTCACTTTCTGCTTCCTCCCTCTAGCCGCCATCTTGGAATCCTCTATCAAAAATGTTTTAACTCTACAGAAAAGCTACTAGAAATAATGAATATACTTATATATAATACAATTTACAGGACTCAATTCAATATACAGATCATGTCTATGTGCCAACAACAAATAATTAGAAAATGAGATTAGAAATACTATTTTCATTGGCATCCAAAGCCAGAAAATTGACAATTTGGGATAAATTAGACTAATAGGTATAAAACCTGCATGCTGAAAAGTTCAAGACTGAAGAAGACTTAAGCAGATGAATAAGTAGTCCATGTCCATGAACTAGAAGACTGCATGATGTGAAGGTGTCTAATCTGCCTGAATGGGCCTATGTAGTCCATGCAATTGTTGACAATAAGGATGAAGAGTCTGGGATTAAACCTTACTTGCAAGCTAACAAGTTATCCTGCCACTTCTTTTTGGATACTGGTAGAAAACACAAAACTCTTAGTCAGATACAAAGGAATTTATTATTTGCAGTAATAGCAGTAAAGATATTAACATTTTCTTTTGTCAGTTCTCTCTGCCTATTTCTCCAGGTGAGACAAAGAGGAGCACATGACACATGAACACATAGTGCATTTCTCTGAGCCCAGAGAACTGGAAGCATTTCTAAGGGGCACTAAACACACATGTCCTTTGATCCAAGAAAGATACACTTATCTTCTAAGCCTATAAGAAAATACCATTTTCCAAAGTCAGTCAATGCCTCTGGCAATAAGAGGTGAAGAAACACAAGAGACATATAGAGAACTGATTAGCAACAATCCCGGTCAAAATTTTGGCAATGTTTTGGTGGAAATTGGAAAAGTGGTTATAGAGTTTATGAGGAGATGAAAATGACCAAGAGTAGCCAAAATATTTTTGTTTTGTAACCTAAACATCTTTAGTCATTAATTCATTTTGAAATAATAATAATAAACCTATTATATGCTAACATAATATTTATGTAAAAATATCTGAGCATTCAAAAATACCAAGAAGAGTAGTTTTTTCTAATTATTTTAACTATCTTTGAGCAAAATTTCAGTGATATTAAGAAGATTCACACTGCTGTGTGACCACCACTGCTGTACACTTCCATAACACTCTACAACACTGTAAAATAAAAACTCTATATACAAGAGATAATCACTCCCTATCCACCGTGCCCCTCAGCCACTGGCAACCAACATTCTGCTTGTCTCTATGAGTTTGACTATTATGGAATCATATAGTACATATCCTTTGTGAACAGCTTGCCTCTCTTAACAAACCCATGTCATAATATATGGCACATTTTCTTTTTAAGTTTAATATTCCACTGTATTCCATATATGGCTTACCCATTCATCTGTTGATGGACATTTGAGTTGCTTCCACCTTTTGCCTATTGTGAAGACTGTTGCTGTGCATGTAGATGTTTAAGTATTTCTTCAAGGACTTGACTTCATTTCTTTTGGGGAGCAGAGCCAGAAGTCAAATTAATGGATCATATAGTAATTCTATGTGTAATATTTTGAGGAACTGTAATACTATTTCATAGAAATCATAGCATTTTAAATTATCACCACAAAGTGGGTAAGACCTTAGCATTCTTCACATCCTTGCCAACACTTACTCCTTTCTGCTTTTCTTTGGTAATAGCCATCTTAATATCTTGGGTTTATATTACTCTTCTTTTTCTGGCCACTTAAGGCGTATGGCTAGTTTGTTGATTGGAGACTCTTCTTACTTTTTAATATAAGCAATTACAGTTATAAAATTTCCTCTTAGCACTGCTTTTGCTGCATCCCATAAGTTTTGGAATGTTGTTTTTTCCATTTATTTCAAAGTATTTTCTAATTTTCTTTGTGATTTCTTTGACACATTACCATTTAAGAGTATAAGGCTTAACTTTCACATTTTTGTGGATTTTGTTTAGCTATTGATTTCTAATTTCATCTCGTTGTGGTCAGAAAAGATACTTCGTATGATTTCAATCTTCTCAAATTTACTGAGGCTTGTTTTGTGGAAAATAGTCTATACTGCAGAATATCCCATGTGTATTTGAGAAAAATGCATTCTGGTATTGCTGGGTGACATTCTGCTATGTCCATTTGGCCAAATTGGACTGTAGTGCCACTTAGGTGCTCTGTTCCTATTGATCCTCCATCTGGTAGCCTATCCATTATTGAAAGTGCAGCCTTTGTTGATCTCTGGAGTGTCTTCATTTCTCCATTGTTTTTGAAGGATACATTTCCAGATAGAGAATTATCAATTGACAGATGTGTTTTTTTTCTTTCAAAGCTTTAAATATATCATCGTATTGCCTTCTAACCTGCAAAGTTTTTAAAAATACATTTACTATACTTTCATTTTAATTTTACTATATTATGCTTTAATTTTTTTATTAGTAATATGAATTAATTGTACAAAGGGATTTCATTGTGCTATTTCCAAACATGAATATGATGTACTTTGATCATATTCACCCCCATTAATCTTTCTTAATCTCCCTTTCACCTTTAAATAATTTTAATGAGTTTCATTATTCTGATTTCACACATGCACATAATGAACTTTGATAATATTTTCCACCCATCAACTTTTCCTTCCTCCCCACCAGTTATTCACCAAGAATCCCCTTTTAACATTTATGTCATTTTTTTTCACATCTAGATTCTGCATATGACAGAAGCAATATCTTTCTGTCTGAGTCTGGCTTATTTCACTTAACATGATGATCTCCTGTTCCATGCACCTTCCTGCTAATTACATAATTTCATTCTTCTAAATGCCAAAAAACTTCCAGTATATATATATATATATATATATCACATTTTTTGTATTCATTAATTTGTTAAGGGCACCTCACCTGATTCCATAACTTGACTATTATGAATAGTGCCACTATAAACATGGGTGTGCAAGTACCTCCAGTATGCACTAACATTATTCCTTTGAATATATGCCCAAGGGTGGTATAACAAGATCACACAGTAGCTCAATTTCAGTTTGTTGAGGAACTTCATACTGCTTTCCATAGTGGTTATACTAATTTATATTTCCACCAACAGTGTAAAGTGTTCCCCCCCACACACATATCCTGCATCTTTGTCAACATTTGTTGTTTGTTGTCTGGATTATGGCCATTCTGAATGGGGTGAGGTGGAATCTCAATGTCATTTTAATTTTCATTTCCCTTATGGCTAACACTGTTGAGGGTTTTTTCATGTGTTTATTGACCACTTACACTCTTTTGAGAAATACCTGTTCATTTGCCCATTTATTAATTAGATTTATAGAATGGGAGGAAAATCTTTACCAGCTACTCATTGGACAAGGGATTAATATCCAGAATTTTAAATAGAGCTAAAAAAATTAAACACCAAAAGAGTTTCTGCTGAAACATCCACTGATGATCTTATTGGAGAACACTTGTTATAATGAGTTGTTGCTTTCCTGTTGATGCTTTCAAGATCTTCTGTCATTGGCTTTTTAGGGTTTGATATAAAGTGTTTTGGTATAGGTCTCTATAGAATTATCCATTCTTGTAGCTTGTTGAGTTACTCATAATTTTTATCTGTATCTGTCTTCAATGTGGGAAACTTTTGACCAATACTTTTCCAAAAAATCTCTATTCCCATTCTCTTTTCTTCTTCTGAAATTTTCATAATGCATATGTTGGTCCACTCATTAGTGGCCCTCCAGCCCCTTAAGTAATGCTCACTTTATTATACTTATTTTTTCCTTCACAGATTCAATACTTTCAAATGACCCATCTTCAATTTCACTGATTATTTTTCTGCCTGTTCTAATCTGCTATTGAAAGCCTCTATTGATTTTTTAAAATTAAGTTGTACTTTCAGATCCATAATTTCTGTCTGGATTTTTTGAATTTTTGGTATTGGGCTTTGAATTCAGGGCCTTATACTTGCTAGGCAAGTGCTTTATCACTTAAGTCACATTGCCATCCATTTGTTTAGCTCTTTTAAGATAATTTGTGACAGCACAGCAGAACATGCTTGTTGTTTCAATTACTCAGGAAGCTGAGGCAAGAGGAGCATTAGAATTGAAGAGTTCAAGGTCAGCTTGGGCAACAGAGCAAGACTCCATCTCAAAAAACAAAAATAAGGGCCAGTGTCATGGTATGTGTCTATAGTCCATGCTACATGGGAGGGAGTCAGAGATTGGAAGATAGAATTTCAAGGCCGGCCCAGACAAAAGTTAGCAAGTCTCTATCTCAAAACACAAACGGGGCATGGCGGCACCTACCTATAAATCCAGATAGGCAGAAGGCAGAATTAGGATTGCTATCCAAGGTTGCCCATGGGCAAAAAGTGAGGGACACTATCTGAGAAATAAACTCAAGCAAAAAGGGCCAGAGGTATGGCTCAAATGACAGAGTGCTTGCCTAGCATGTGCAAGGCTCAGAGTTGCACCCCCAGGACAGTCAAAATATTAATAACAATAATAATTTCTCTCTCTTTGATAACCTTATTGTTTTATTTGTATATCAACTTTCTGATTCTCTTTAGTCTTTGTCGGGTTTTTTTTTTAACTCTTTGAACATATTTAAGAGAATTGTTTCAGTCTTTTCTTTGTAGATCAAAGTCTGGACCTTTTTAGGATCAGTTCTGGAGATGAAATTTGTTCCTTTAAATAAGCTATGTTTTTCTGTTTCTTTGTATGTTTTGTGATCTTTTGTTGAAAATTTGACAAAGTAGTCACCTCAGCAAGTCTTTACAGACTGACTCTATGAGGGGGAAGACAGACAATAGCCATGAAGGCTTAGAGTCTTCTCAGGCCTTTTCTAGGCAGGCCTCTTCCCTAGGTCTATACATGTTTTTCTACAGTTGCCTGAATCCATGATAGCTTTAAATGTCCAAATCTCCATAAAGGCTCTATCCCTTCTTCTTGGGCCTTAGATATTCTGTTCTATCCTTCTGCCTGTAATTTCTTTCACCAAGGCCTTCACAGGTCTACAGATACACCTGCAATTTTCACAAGCCACAATGCCTACCACCACCTAAAACTTTGACTTTCATCCTGAGATCCAAACTGCTGTAAAACTCATCTGAACTTTTTTTATCTTTGTCATCACTGGGGTTTGAATTTAGGGTTTCATGGTTATGAGGCAGGTACTCTTACCACTTGAGCCACTCTGCCAGCCCCTCATCTGAACTTTTAATGATGCAATACAGAAACTAGTCCTTTGGGCAGTCAATAGGTTGGCCAGAACACTGTAAAAATTTTTTACTCTTTTCATTCTTTTTTGAAGGATAAAACTGGAATTGGATTGCTTTATCCCAACCATGTCATGTTGCAAAAGCATTGAATTAACCCATAAGCACATGAAAAAAATATTCAACACTAAATGTGTACTAAATCCACAATGAGATACCACTTTGCCCTCATTAGAATTGTTAAAATGAAAAAATGCTGAAGATTCCAAATGCCATCATCAGTTGTGTGGGGGAATTATACTTTTCATACATTGTTCAAGGGGTAAGTAATAGTGCAATCCCTTTGAAAACAGCTGTTCTAAAATATGCTTCTGATATGACTCAGAAACCATCTTTAAGAAATGAAGACATATATTCACACAAAATTTGTCCATTAATATTTATGTCAATACTATTCATGATTTCTAAAATCTGAAACCTAACCAAATGTTTATCTTCTGGTAAACAGAAAAGAACTAATGATAAATAAGGCAACACAAACAAGTCACAGTGACATTCTACTGAGTTAAGGAAGCTAGACACTTATCTGGAAAAAATTATCAGAAATACAGGGTGGTTGACGATTAACTATATAAAGGCATATGGGAGCTTTTTTAAATAGTAGAAATATTCTATACATGTTTTGAACACATTGGCATAAACTTTTAAGTGAGTGCATTTTATTACATACAAAGTATACTTTGATTAATTTGATTAAATACTAATTAAAAGCTCCCATAAAATTGCTCAATTTGATCTTTATAAAGAAAAATAAGCTTTCTATTACTAGCCTCATCTTCTCAAAAGGTTTATTTGTTCTCTCTCCTCAGCTGTAGCTCAACCTCTGGTTCAAATTTACTTTATGCTAGAGAGGAATGCAAGAAGTTCCCCTCCCTACGTATCTGGGAGCATGCCACTGGGCAGTGAAGCCTTCCAAGGGCAGTGATGTGGAGCCAGGGAATGATCACCAAAGCACACGTCTCAAGGCTAAAGCAAAAGGCTGAAATGTTTTACTGTGCTTCACATGTTATTAAGGTCCTTTGTTGCATTTTTTTTTTTTTTGGATTTTCTTTCTTTCCATTTCATTGGCAGTATTTTCTACCAACTCATTTTCCTATTTGTTAATCCTTTCTACTGCTCAGTTCAATCTGCTACTGAAACCCAGATTGAGCTCTTCATTTCAATTATTTAGTTTTTACCTCTAGAATTTTTATTTTTCCCTCTTTTAGACTAAATTCTAGTTCTCTGATGAATTTCTTCATCCCTGTCAAATATTTTCATGAACATAGTAGAAACTTTTCAAAGTTCATGTCTGCTAACTCCATAAAAATAGGGCACCTATTTGTTTCTAGTATTAGTATATAAAAATTACCAAAGTATCTAATCTATGGTGACAATTGATTACTGATTGGTTTTGTTCATGGGTGGGTACAGAAAATTGACAATAAAAAGTCAGGTAGACCATTTTTAAGGAGAAGAATACATCCTGTATTTTGACAGTAGTGTTGGCTATGTAGTCATAAATACACATTTGTCAAATTTTTCTTTAGGTTCTGTAAAATCATATAGTGTTTACTTGTTAATTTAATGTTATATATTGTTAACTAAGCTACTCATTCATTCATTATAAAAGTATTGAGGGCTTACTATGTGCTAGGCCTTTTGCTGGATATCTAGCAATGGACATAATAGACCACCCCTCCACCCTTGTCAAGCTTTGAGTCCCTGGTGGACCTCTCTATTTCCCAGAGTCCTCTAGGCTTTCAAATTTGCTCGTTATTTTATTTACATAGAATGCCATGTTCCCTGCATGTGTATACTCAAAGCATCGAGTACTCAAAACATTTTCACAATTTTAAATGCTGCAGCCTCAATAAATTCCTCCTGTGTTTAGAGTTATCTCACTTTAGTCTGTGTGCTCTTGCTAAATTATCTGTTCCTCTAATGGTATTGGTATAATATGCCCTGAGTTATTAATAAGATATCTTATCTGATTAGACTTCAAATACTTTAAGTAAAATGATCATGTCTTACTTACCCTTGTATGTACTCCCATATATGGAAAAGTGTCTGGATGATAGTAAATAGGTATTTATTAAATGAATATACATTTATGTCATTTTAATGTTTATAAAACCATGGTCAATGTTTTAATATTTTCTACCTAATAGTTCACTAAACTCTCTACTTCTAATTATTGAGTTTCAGTCAGTTATAATCCATTCTATCTAATTCCAGCTTGTGGCTTCTATGATACTTGATGCTTACAAACCATATAATCAACCTTATTAAGGACTGTGTATTAAATAAAAGTAATTAGGCTTTTAGGGAGAATGTGATGACTTTTCCTACGTTAAAGCATGATTTGAAAGTTTGGACTTTAAATCTAATTGTCCAGAAGGACTATTTTGTCAACATCCACATTTGAGGGCTATATTTTCAGGCATAGACAATCGTTTCCAGAAATCTGACTTTCATAACAATAGGGTATTGCATTGCTAGAAAAATCAATCCTTTTATAGAAAATAGCCATTCTAACACTGAATGTGTGTCCTCTCTGACAAATGAATTCTGGTGTTCAGGACTCAGAACCGACAGCTGTCACAGCACCACTGAGGATTCCTCTAAATTGCAACAGATGGTGCTACTTATTTGGCCATCTAATGCTATTCTGAAGTATCAGTTGGCCAACTGCTCAGTGGAGGTATAAAAATAGAAGATTTATTTAGAGCCAGAGGATGCAAGCACAAATGTTTTCAGATACAGAGTTTAAATTGATATGGAAAAATGACATCCAAGAAATTGCCAGGCCAGATCCATTAGAGGGTGTGGTTGTAAAACCTATCCCTCAGATGAAAGCATTCATGGAAAATACAGCTTCTTTGTCCAGCTGTACTATAATCTCTTCCATACCCTCTTCCCTTGAGATATGCACATAGCTGCAGGCATACTCAAACATGCACACACCACAACAAATGTATTCCTACACATACAGTTGCTAAACAGTCTGCCATTTAAACTTAATACCACGTAGGAGCCAGCTGGGTCACCTGTGGCTGGTCTGTGGAAATATGCACAGCATGTGTTGGTAGTCTCCATCAGAAATAAGAGCCTTTCTCAACTTATCTTTAAGGTAGCAGCTGCAGTTCTAAGTAGCTTTAGTCTATGTACAGCAATCTAGACTTTCTGCATCACAGTGAAATTGAGTACACTGGCCATGACTTTGACCATTTCCATAGCAGCTATGGATCATACCTCATCAGAATTAAATCTAGTTAATTAATGCTTTGTACACCCAAGTAAGTACTTTCTTATTGATGATATTAACTATTTGCATATAGAGCTTAAAACTTATAATACTTATTAAATAGGATACTAAACTGGGTGCAGTGGCTCAAGCCTGTAATCCTAGCTACTCAGGAGGTGGAGGTCAAGAGGATTATGGTTTGAGGAAAGTTTGCAACAATTCCCCATACCAATCAATGGCTGGACCTGGTGGTACATTCCATCCATCCCAGCTACACAAGGAGCACAAATAAGAGTATAGCAACCCAGATCATCCTGGGCATAAAGCATGACCCTATCTCAACTCATAAAAGTCTGGTGGAGTGGCTCAAGTGTTAGAGCACCTGCCTGCCTAGCAAGCGTAAGACCCTCAGTTCAACCTAGACCACAACCAAAAAAAAAAAAAGAGAGAAAAACAAATAAGAAAAAAAAACACCAAAAAAATCCCTTAGTGTATTGCTAGCTTTTTAATTTTTATTTATTTATTTATTTATTTATTTTAATTTTATTATTCATATGTGCATACAAGGCTTGGGTCATTTCTCCCCCCTGCCCCCACCCCCTCCCTTACCACCCACTCCGCCCCCTCCCTGTCCCCCCTACCCCCTCAATACCCAGCAGAAACTATTTTGCCCTTATTTCTAATTTTGTTGTAGAGAGAGTATAAGCAATAACAGGAAGGGACAAGGGTTTTTGCTGGTTGAGATAAGGATAGCTATACAGGGCATTGACTTACATTGATTTCCTGTGCGTGTGTGTTACCTTCTAGGTTAATTCTTTTTGATCTAACCTTTTCTTTTAGTGTATTGCTAGCTTTTTTAAAAGTCAATAAATTCTTGTTCTATGTACTGTGAATTTCTTACTTAAGAACAATGAATTTAATTATTTAACTAAAATTTCAATTAATTTTTTATTCAGGATTCATTCATAGTACAGGTGTTTCATGTGAAAATTCCATATATGCATATAGTGTATTTTGAGCAAGCTGAACATCAATTTAAATTGTTGTACTACATTACCTAAAAGGAGATTAGTTAAAAATGAAAAAATACACAGGAAACTTGGACATTATTTTCTGGGCATCTATATTGGGGTCAGCATATATATCTGGCACACAAACTGGAAAAAAATACATATAAATAAAAATAACATAGCTATGTGAACCTAAATAAATAAATCAAACAGTTTTTCATGGTCTAGCATGAAAGTAATTGGGACTGTCATGGAAGGAAAAAAATGCTTTAGAACAGAAAATACTTAAGCATGAGGAAGGAACTTAAACTGATCAAGAACAAGAGAAGGGTGCGGTGTGGGTGGTAAGGGGAGGGTGGGGGCAGGGGGGAGAAATGACCCAAGCATTGTATGCACATATGAATAATAAAACAATAAATATTAAAAAAAAGAACAAGAGAAAACTAGAAATCAAAACAGCAAAAAATACATAAATGAACAAAACTTTTATCATAAAATTGGGAATTGTTCCAGAACAAACTCTGAGTACATAAAAGCGTGTTTAATATAACCAAGGGAGTGGGGAAGGGAATCAGGCACAGAACAGGTGTGGAGTAGTGCTCACTGCCACAGCATGCAAAGTGCTTTGGGGATTTGTGTGGCAGAAACAGATAGACACAGGCAGTGCAAATGCTTTTCTCCTTATGGGAGAAAATATTAAGTCTCTCTCTACCAAATTATCTTTACAGCAGGTTTTCAGACCTTGAAATGCCCGTGAGAAAACTTAGGGACAAAAAAGTACGTTTCGTACTATTAGGACAATAAAAACCAGCAGAAATAGCAATATTCTCAGTTGTCAACATTTATCAACACAGTCCCACATCTGATAGGCAAAGCCTTATCTGACTCCCTTGTGTCCCAGCTTAACTCTTTGTCTCCATTTGAAATTTATGGCTTAAATTGTTTAAATTCTATTAATTTCTTTTCATAGAAAAGTGTCTTGCTGATTTCCTGCCTTGCCGATTTGACCCCCACCCATCACTTACTCTTTGCTTCGGTTATCTCTACCCAACTCTCACACAGTGAATTAGGCCTGATAACCAATTTTCCACTTACATTTCTGGTTTTCATTTATATTTCAAGCTCTGTTACATTCCATTCTGCATTACCTAGTGAAGTGCTGAGAACTTAAGTAAGAGAATAAGGTTATAGGGTAGGTTTAAATAACCTTAAACTGATCAATCATTAATAACATTGTAACTTTTGGACAATTCCAATTTCTTCTTTTTAAGACAGTCTTCCCTATGTACCTGAGTCTGACCTTGAATTTCATCCTTATCAACCTGCCTATCTCTAGGACTGCCCTTTATCTTAAGAAATAGAACTGGCAAGTCAGTTTGTTGATAAGGGTAGTTAGACACAAACAAGTAAACATTTTGCACAATGGTTGGCATGTATTTACTGATTTTTTTCATATTAGAAGGTGCTTTGCAAAACTTCCTGTATGTCCTGGGATAATTGTGGGTAGTCATCTCAAAAAGGAAGAAATGTTCCAGGACTGATAGTACAAAATATTGTCAAATGAGGAACAAATTTACAATGAGCAAGGATATTCCAATTTGATATTATGAAAAATATGAATACTTACATGGTGTGTTCATGGATACATTTTCTGCCTAAATGTCCTGGGAGAGATTTTAGTTAATCTTTCTTTTCCTCCTCATATCCTCAATGTCTTGAAAGAATTCACTCTATTGGTCCTCCAGAAAGTAATTACTGTTCACAAAGAACAGTGATGTTCGGCACTGACAGTGCATTAGGATCTAAGGCAGCTTTAAAAAATACCAATGTCTTGTCCCAAACCACACCAATTACAATAAAACCTCTGATGATGAGTCTATGAATCTGTAGGATTTAAGAGCTTCCCAAATGATTCTAATGTAAAACCAGGCTTAAGAATCACTGATACATAGTACTGGTTTTCAGGCTGTAATATACACAGGCATCACCCACATGAACACAGTATCTGCAGTTTATTATTCAGTGAGTCTGGGGTAGCCAGAGTTCTTCTTTTTAATCAAGAACTCTAGATGATTCTGATCTATTTCCTCTATGACTACACTTTGAGATATCAGGACATGGCTGAACCTATCTACCCGCTGAGGGACAATTAGCCAAGAATCCCATCTCCTGAAAATCAGAAAGGTTATCACTGAGTTCCCTCAATCCATCTATTTGCATATACAAGGACTTTGAGATTATTTTGAAATTCTGACAGCAACTTTTTGACCCATTTTGAATGTCTCTGATAGGCTAAGGATGAGGATAACCAATGTATTCTCCAGCCATTGGATTAGCTATAAGAAGAAAAGCCTAACTACTTAAAGCAATGTTTTTCTGTGACAATCCATAAATGTAGCTTCTGGGGCACTTATTCCATCTGTAGCATTCAGAAGAGTCAGACATGCACAACTATGAATTTATTTCATAAAACAAGGCCAACCTTCTACATTTGGTTATGGTTGAATAGATCCAATCAGAACAAGCTCCTTTAAGTAGCAACTATAAATTTGGGACAGAATATAGAGAACAGCTACCAAAAGCACTGAAGAGAAGAAAAAATGCCCAGATACTGTTGGGCAGTCATCACAGAGAAGAAAAAACTAATGTGAAGAAAGTTTCTATTTTATATGACTTTTCTTAAAAAGGCAGTTACAGTTGGCATGTAAAGTGGCTAAAACTAGAAAGAGATTTGAAATTATCAAGGACCCTGAAGACAGGATGTGCAGCATCCACAGTAACTGGAAAGTGAAGTGGGAAACCCTGGAAGACAGCAACAGAGAAAACAACTCTGCCCAACTTTCTGGCTCTTTCCTGAACCACACATTTAACAGGCAGCTTCAAGAAAGCCAATTAAGACTAAAAAATAAAAATTAAACTATGAATTCAGGGCTTTAAGTTTGAATTCCTTTGTAGAAATATGTCAGGACTTAAAGTTTCTACAACACATGATTCATCATAGCTTATTGTCTAAAATTTCATGATATAGTAAAACCAGAAAATATGATCTATTTTCTAGCAAAAAAAAGTAAGCAAACAAACAAACAAAAAACAATCAACACAGCCCAAACTCAAGATATTGCATATGTTGTAATTACCAGACAAAGATTTTAAGGCAACTATTTTGAACAAGCTCAGTGGAATAAAGGAAAGTATGCTTATAATACATGAAAAATACAAAACTAAACAATGAAGCAGAAACGTAAGAAAAGATCAAAATAGATATCTAAAAGTAAACTATGAAGTATCTAATACTTTTAAAGGGACATATTTAATACCCAAGTAGAAATTTCCAAAGAAAGAGTCAGTAACTTAAGATACAGTAATAGAAATCCAAACTGAAGACATGTGAAAGAGAAAAAAAGGGAAAAAAATTTGAGTTTTTCCAAATTTTGTGAAAGACAAAAATTTACAAAGATTTAGGGAACTTCAAGAATAATAAATTCAAGCAAATGTCCCTAAGAACACCATTTGAAAAGATGAAGCCAATATAAACAGAAAACTGACACCTTATATATAGGGAAACAAACCTTTTGTTTGTTTTTTGGGTCTCTTTGAGACCCAAAGACAGCTGACCATGTGAGGATGATGGTTCAGGAATAGACTGAAGAGTGGAAAAATCAGAACTAAAAATGGATAGTACAGGCAAGAGAAGGAGAAACACAGTGGTTTAATAGAGCCATGGAATAAATGAAAATCAAGAAAATATTATACTCTTCATTGCATGATGCAGTTAAAGATTAGACAAAAATAGAGATAGGGGAGAAGTTCTACCAAGAGTCTAGAACAAAATACAGAATGAGCCATTAGCTCTCATAAGGTCAAATCCAAAACTGAATTTATGTAAACTGTTTCTCACATAGTATGACATCATCTAAAAAGGCCATCTTCTCCTTTCCCAAACCACATAGCACTTTCCTCTGTCTAAGGGGTATAGTTCAATGTTAGCTCTGCTCCATTTGTATGACATAATTTTAGTGTATATTTCAAGAGCCTTTAAAATATTTATATACTTTTAACACAATAATTTCAATTTGAGTAGTCTAAGAAAAGTACATGAAATGTAGAAAAATATTTATATGCAAGGATGTTTATCAGAGTTTTATTCATATGTGTTTATTTTACAAATAACATTAATGGCAGAATACTAAGCACAATTAAATCATATTGAAGAATATACAAAATGAAACACTATAGTCACTAAAATCAAATCATGCATGTCAAAATTTTTAAAAGTATAAGAAAATTTTAACTATGTATAATGTTTTTAATATTTTCATTAATAGCATTTGAATTATGTTAAATTAGACAAAATAAAGACAAGCTATACAGAAAACGGCAAAATGTTCACACTGCTTGCCTCTGGGATATGGAATTATTTTTGCTTATTTTGTTCTGATTCCTTCCCTTCATGGGTAATTTCAAATATTGCACAAGGAGAATATATATTTTATAACCTAAGAAAGGAAGAAAGGGAGAAAAAGGATATGTAGGAAAAGATGAAGGGTAGAAAAACATGAAGATGGCTTCTGGAGAAGCCAATGATGAGTACAGCAGTGGGTTGCACCTGAAATATAAGTGTTAGGTGGGAAGTTGGAGACAAGGTGAAATGGTAGGTCAGAGAGTAGAAAGGGAGTCGGAGGTTCAGGCATTGATAGCTAGTAATCCAGAAGTCAGGAGAATTATAATTTAAAGATAAAATTATTAAGGACACACACAGGAATATAAGCAAAGGAAAATCAGATGGGCACAGGCATCAAAAAGCAAAACAGAACAGTTGGTCAAATGTTCAAGTAGAAGGTCAGATAAGGAAAGAATAAAAGTACTGAAGGCAAGGGGACTTTGAGGATGATTTCCCTAGCCAGGAAATTTGTATGCACTCTGTGATAGGGCAGAAATAACTCTGAGGACTTCGCTCGCTCTAAATCCGTAGAAGAAAGCAGATAAATTGGCAAACCCAAAAGAAACGAATAAAGATGGAGAGTAGATTTCTGTAATCTCTTAGACACTAGAGAAGAAAGAATGGAGGTGGAGCAAGCACAGAAAACTGTGAGAAATAAACTGAATATTTACCTTCCCCTGAAATTTATATGTTGAAATCGTAACCTGCAGGGGATGGTGTCAAGTTGTGAGGTCCTCTGGGAGGAGATGAGATCACAAGGATGGAGCCTTCATAAATGGGATTTCTCTCTTTCTGAAGGAAGCTAATCCTGATCCTTCCAACCTTCTTCCATGTGAGGTTATAATGAGAATCAGAGTGAATTCTCAGTAGACAGTGAATTTTCTGGGCTTGATCTTGGACTACCCAGCTTTAAGAACAGTGGTAATATTTTGTTACAGCAGCTTGGAGATGATAGATAGGTAGGAAGACAGGTAGATGATGATAGATGATAGATAGATAGATAGATAGATAGATGATAGATAGATGATAGATAGATAGATAGATAGATGATAGATAGGTAGATATAGAGACAGAAATTAAGATCCACAAAAATTGCTATGCAAATTATAAACTTGTACCGGAACCAGAGCATTGAGACACCAGAGATAAAATACAATGTAGCTATTCACAAGCATATAGTCTTTCATTTTAGAAGAGTTATGATAACCCTAGATTACATGCATTTATCACATATAGTAAAACTACTTATTATGTTCAACATACTGCTTTCACTTTTCAGGAGAGGAACGATCTACATCCTGTCTCCATTATGGGACTATATAGGCATTTATTGTACTTTACACCGTGAAGTTCTTTATACTCTGTTTATTTTCTTCCTAATATGCCATTCTAGAATGGGCAAGTGTTAGAATTTGCTGACAACATCCTTTTGATCTATTACAAATGTCTCCTTTGGTTGATCCTTTGGAAGGATAACATTACACAATTGAAAAATTATAATTTATTATTCACGTACAACTTATGCAAAGTGAATGGAGAATCTATAGATATTTCCTATGCTTCACAGCTTTTAATAAATACAAAGAGATACCCAGCACTGCGTTCCTGTAAAATACCTGCCAGTGTTAATAACAGAATAAAGTTCCTATAACAATTGCTTTCAATTTAAAGTTTATCTCAATCAAATGTGTTATTAGTTATATTCAGTTCATTTAAAATTAACCACATCTTCTGCTCAAATGTTGCTGAAATTGACCTAGCCTGTCTGCAGAGATAATAAGATTAAGGTGAATGAAGTAATAAATAGTGTAACACAGCCTAATTATATACCATACTCCCATTCACCTTAATTTGAGAAAGAGCAGAAATTGGATGGAATTCAAAAGGCAGCAGATTGAAAATGGATAAAAAGACTTTTTTTTTATGTGGGGCATAATCAGCTTTCAGAATTCACTGCTGCAGGATATTTCTCATGCTACAATTTAGTAAAGTTTCTAGATAAGAATAAGAATGGCAGCTGTGGATACACTAGCTGGATGTGAATTTATGGAAGCTATCAATCCTCATGCTGGTAGACATAAACTCATCACCAGCTGGTGTTGGGATGGAAACCCTCCCTATGGCATCCCACTGCACAATTGGCCAGATGCATGATGAGCTGTTGTTGTTGTACAAAGACAAAAGAACCCAGAAAGCCTTCTGCCTTAGCCTTTGCCAGAGGAAAGTTTGTGCACGTGATGAAACTTTACAAGAAAGCCTTGGGCTGGACTCACAGTAACCTTCTCTATCTGATTTTTGATCTGATCTTATTTCTCCCATCATGGTAAAACACAATGATTCCTCCTTTGCACAATTTATTCAATGTTACCATTGAATTGATGTGCCCTTTATTAGTTAGAAATGCAAGTAATCTCTGCTGTAAATAAGCAGACCACCTTTCACTTAAAAGCTGGCGGGTCCCAAGTGTCCCCCTTTTAAAGTGATGACAATGGCTTATGATAGAGATCTGGGGCTTTTGTCAATGGACAGCATGGCAGGTCTATTTGTTGGCATTCTCCCTGACACCCTGAGTCCTTTCATTCCATCTGACAGATTCAGGCCATGCTCCAGGTCTCACAAAAGAGCTGAGGGAGAGAATCGATCCTCCTGTTATGGTTGGTGAATTACTGCTCCATTCCTTTAGCAAATTTAAACACACGCGCACACATAAACAGCCACCACCGAGGTCACAGCTGCTAGATGGCAGAGTAATGAGTGATTATTTTCTTATCTCTCCTAAGCTCTACAAGTAACTTCTCTTGTGGATTCATGACAGTCCTGCAGATTTAAGCCAAATAAATAATATCTTTTCACCTTGAGGTCAAAGTGTTCCTAAACATGGTAATAAATATCTACTTAAAATAGGAACTCTTACGTGTTGAAAAACCTGTGGAGAGCTGAAATTGGCAAAGCTACAAGCTGATTTTTATAAACCATTCTATGATCCAAAATAAAATTGAAATGTATGATTTTGGAGTAGTGTAACAAAATGATATCAAAAGGATAAATAATGTGGAAGATGTAGCTATAAAATCATGAAGCTGCTTCCTTGTCTTAGTGCCCAGATCAGGCACCATGGAGATTGCTCTTAACTGTTGCTGTGTTAGGATACCACTGACTTTAGTATATTGCTGTCCTACAGAATGTTTTTGTATTTCTTTTTTACCTTCACCAAATTTCTTTTATTTAATATTTGTATATACCTTCAGCCTTTTTGACCCTCAGAATATAATATAAATAAATTAAGTCTTTTTTTTAAAGTTAGGTTATTGTGTTATAGTCGACTTCACTTGCTCTAACAAGATATCTCAGACTGGGTGAGTAAACAATAGAAATTTGTTTTCTAACAGTTCTGGGGAATGGAAGTCAAAGATCAAGGTGCCAGAAGGGTTAGTTTCTGATGTGGCTTCTCTTCCTGGCTTGCAGGTGACTCCTGATCTCTGTGCTTGAATGGCCTTTTCTCTATGTGTGTGCATCTCATAAGAGAACTCTAGTGTCTCTTCCTCTTCTTACTAAGATGCTATTCCTACCCAAATATGACAGCCTCACTCTTATTACCTGCTTTAACTTAGTAAGCTCCTTAAAGGCTATATCTTCAAATATAGTGACTTTGAAAGTTAGGACTTCACCATGTAAATTCTGGGGGGATACAATGCAGTTCCTAGTCATAATTTTATTTATTTTAATTTATTCCCAAATAGCCTTTTGTCTATTTGAAATTACTTCTTAAGGTAAATGACAATATGTGAATAAACTCTAATTCTTAATAAATTTAAAGTAGATTCCAAGGTAATTCCAAAATAAGGGGTTCCAAACATGCTTTGGAAAATGCAGCATTTGCCAGAATAAAGAGCTACTATTGCTATTTAGAGAGAATACTATAAGAATTAACCATTTCTGTTCCTTTAAAAACTCCATATTGTACCAAAGTTCCATCATTCTGCAGAGAAAATGTTGGTGCCTCTTCTCGAAGAGCTAGATAATCTTCAAACAACCCTTCTATTCTACTGATAACAACTATTAAGGCTGAACAAAATACTACAAATTGCACCTTGGCGGCTGTAGAGGAGAAACAAGGCAAGTAGAGTCTGAAAAGAAGTTTGCATTAGGAAAACTACAACAATACAGTGTCTGTTTTCTGCTCTTCTGGGCTCAGCTCAAGGTCAGTAGCTAAAATTTTGATATTCAGATAGAAAGTCAACCATCTTTCTGTCCTAAGGAGTCAGGGAATGAAGCTAGCAGCCACAGATGATGGAAGAAGGGGAAAAAGTGATAGAAAAGAGAGATTCAGAGAAACAGATCCCCAAAACTAAGTGTATAAACTCTGCCTCTACCTCCAACTGATCCCCGAATTGTCTAATCATGAGGGAAACTGTCAGTGACCATTACAATACAGAATACCTGAACAGGGAGCCAAGATAGAGCTTGTGGTCTGGATTTGACCAAGTTAATTTCCTGCAAAGACAAAACATCAACACTATTTAGAGTAATTGAGTAGTATCTACAGTCAACACAGCACAATATTTACAATGTTTAAGATGTAGGCAAAATTAGGTTACATGCAAAAAAATATGAACCAATCTGAAGGGAGAAGAAAATCAATGGAGTCCAACTCTGAGATGTTCAGGAGTATTATCAGACAATGTAAAAGCAGTTGCTATAAATCTATGTCCAGGGAAGCAAAGGAAAATAAACTCAAATTGGGTGAAACAGACTCAAGAAGCTCAGAAAATCTCAAGCAAAATAGTCCCAAAACTAAAATAGAGTAAAGTAGTCCTAAAGTATATTTTGTCAAATTGTTAGGAACCAAAGATAAGGAAAAAATCTTGAGAATTAGAATACATACACACATATATATGTTTTATACATATATATGTTATATATATATATATATATACATTTGTAGAGGACAATGAAAGTAAAAACATCTTTATTTTATCAAATAAAAAAGCAAACCCAGAATATATAAGCACATCTTATATGAAAAAAACCTAGGAGAATTAATAAGCAGTATACCTACTACAATGGAAACATTTTAAAAAGAAGTTTTTCCAGGTGAAAGTTTTTCCAGGTGAGAAAATCAGATATTCAGAAAAAAACAAAGAACACCATTCATTCTTTGTGAATGAAAAGCTGTTTATCTTAATTTTAAAAATACACATGACTGTTCAAAGCAATTTATAAATGGACATAAGGAGAGTAGAGGAAAAATGGTTTAAGTTACAAGGTTTCTATGTCTTGTTCAAGTTACATTAACTCTGGACAAGAGAAAATCTTTTGAATGATTTCTTTTCTGTGAGCTTTCTGTTAATGCTCCCCACAATGGCCAGTAAGCAGGTTGTATATATATGATAAAATTGATACTAAGATTTCAGTAAAACCAAGTGAGGTAACAGTTTATCCCACATGATTAACAAAACCTAATACCTGAAAATACCACATTTTAGTGAAGATACAGAGTAATGGATCTTGTATCTTTCTGTGGAAGTTAAGATGGGAAAAGCATTTTCAAGAGCAATTTCACAATGTCAGGTTAATTGAAGATGCACATCTGCTACCCCTTAGCAATTTCACTTCTAGGTGTATACTTAGGGAAACTTTTGCACAGGTGCACAAAAGCATATGCATAGGATAATTATTGCAGTATTGTTGATAATAGAAATTCATTTCATTGAAGGGAATGAGAAATACTATGACAAACCCCATTTAACAATCAATATACAGATAAAAAAATGAAGCAACAGAAGGTAGAACAGGTCCTGTCCTGGAGTATGTATCAGTGGGAGGGTGGAGGGTTAAAAAATGAGGGTGAAGGGAAACAAATATGGTTGACCTATTTTGCATATGTGTCTGAAAGCAGAACAATGAAACTGTTGAAATTGTTCTAAGCAGGGGGAAAGAAGGGATGAGGAGAACAAAGAAGGAGGTGATTCTAATTAAGATACCATGTAGTGTGAATGTAAATGGATGATCATGTTAAGTGAAGTACGCCAGGCTCAGAAAGACAAAATCTGCATGTTTTCTCTCATAAGTGGGAAATAGACACAATACACATATAAGCAATATTATGAAAAAACAGGTCATGCTAAGAGTGGGTCACTAACTGGAGAGGGAGGGTAAAGGAAGGAAGTTAAAAAGATGAATATTGCTGATGTATTTTCTATACAAGAGTGAACAGAGAATTTTTAAACCTGCTGAAATCACCATAAGAGGGGACTAAGATAGAAAGGAGAAAAAGAGAGGGCATGAACCAATTCAAGTTATAAAACATACACCAAAGTCACAAGGAAACTCCCTGTAAAGTTATTTTAAACAAATAAAAATGCAATTTAAAAAAATAGAAAGCAGAAAGGTAAAACAGGTCCTATCTGGGGGATGGTACCAATGGGAGTGGGGAGAATATAAGGAAAGAGTAAAGGAGGCTGAATATAGTGAAAATATTATGTATTCATGTATGGAAATGGAAAAATGAGACGTTAAAAATATTTCAGGAATTTGGTGGGTAAATGAGAATGATGAAGGGGGTGAATTCAACTATTATATATGGTAAGAACTTCTATAAATGTCACAATGTGCCCCCAGTACAATAATATAATAAAAAAGTGCCTTGTAAGTAGATATTTAAATGTCACAATGAATCCTCCATGCATAACTAATATATACTGATAAAAATATAAAAAGTGACAAAAAGAATATACAGAGAAGATTAAAATTAAAATCTAAACTTTCATGGATCAACATAGATGTGTCACATAAGCATAATGTTCAGTAAAAAATAAGTTTCATTCATGTCAAAATTTAAAACATTTAGTAGAAAAATAAATTGTAGAGGTGACCATGTGCCTACAGTAAACTAGGAAGATTTGCATGAAGTTGAATAACGGTGCTTTTTTATGGAAGGGGGCTGTTGCCATCGGAGAAGGACACATGTTGTAAAAATGAGAATGGTCAGGGCACTTTTCCACTGTCCAAGGAAAAGATGGTCAGCCCTCAACTATGAAATCATAGAACTGACATATGAACTATGCTTTTAAAAATTACTATTACTATTTGAACCTAATCCACTAGTTAGGAATGATAACTAATAACCTTCCCTGAAATTGTTCCTTCTTTAATATGTCGCGAGGAAAAATGAAGCTTCACTAATATCTTCTGTAAGCTCAATATCTTGGCACATCTGCCCCTTCAGCATTTCATTTTAAATAGCACACTTTACATCTGAAAAATTGCCTGTCTTGATGTGATTTCCTAACAACAATTTTCTCCCCATATTTCAGTGTGATGCCTGTCATCCAGGGATTTCAGAATGTTTCAATTATGTCAGCACAGTAACTGTCATATACATTTAGTAAACGGGCTTCTGCATGGCACTCAAAATTCTCTAGACAGTAGTTTACAAGCTTTTCTCCTTAGAACTGTGATTCATAGAAGGAAGGGTCCTCCAAATTTACTGGAAATAAGATAAAAAGATAAAGTGAAAAATCACTCAACTTCATCTCATTCTGTTCTCCATGCACAAAAGTTCAGATATCCCATTACTGGGGTTTCCCATGTGCATTTAAGTAAATTTATTTTTCCAATAGGAAAAAAAAAGTTAGAACCACAATACTCTGCACTTGCAATTGGAGGACCAAATTAAACTTTAAGCAGAAGAGCTTATTCACAGCCCAGCTTTCTATGGGTCAAGATTGAAACAAATTGGCAGTTATCTTAAAGGAAGATTCACTAGTGGGGAAAAAAACTTCCTTTGAAATTCAACACTGGAACAAAAATTATGGAAATCATTCCACTACAACAATTTGATGAAGTTAAACCACAGAAACAGAGATGTGATTTACATCCCTCATGAATGAATAGGAATTGGTACCCAAAATGACAAAATTAGATGTATAAACATGAGTAGGTAGTTAAAAAATGAGCAAATTTGAAGTCCAGTGAAAATAAAACTTTAGTACACTACATATAAGTAGATTGGTACATATGAGAAGAAATTTTTACTTTAAGTAAAGAATTAAAAATCATTTAAAATACATCACAGAGATATAAAAACTTGACAAAAAGAAATCTTGAGAGATGTTAAATATAGAGATGTTTAAAGTCCTTCCTACAAAAAATTAATAGGAAGAATAAACCTGAAGTAAAAGAATAATAGCTAAGCCAGGCACCAGTGGCTTATGCCTATAATCGTAGCTACTTGGGAGGTAGAGATCAGGAGGATTGCGGTTCTTGGCTAACCTGAATCAAAAAGTCTGCAGAATTTTTTTAATGAAAAAAAGCTGGACATGGTAGCCTGTGCCTGTCATTCTAGCTATGGCAGAAGACAGACTAGGAGGATCATGGTCCAGACGGGCCTGGGCAAAAAGTGAAACCTTATCTCCAAAATAACCAGAGCAAAAAGGGCTGGAGGCATGGCTGAAGTGGTAGAGCACCTGTCTAACAAACACAAGACCCTGGGTTCAAGTCTTAGAGCTTCCAAATAGTAAGTAAATGAATAAAGGACATCTATTTTTTAGATTAAATAATACCTATTTTGAGATTTAAAAAAAATACATATACTCAAATTGAACTGGTCCATCCTATGCCAAGAAAGATTAAATAAGGAAGGAAGGAAAGAAAAAAGAAAGGAAGAAAGGAAGGATAAAATTTCAGAATATTAAGAAAAACCATTTTTGGCAGTACAGTGCTTTTGAACTCAGGGTCTCATGCTTGTGATACAGATGCTCTACCACTTCAGCCACACTCCCATCCTTTTTTATTGCTTTTTGCTTTAGTTATTTTTCAGATGAAGTTTCATGCTTTTGAGGAGGCTGGCTTTAGGTCACAATCTTGTTACCTATACCTCCTGAGGAACTGGAATTACAGAAGTGAGCTACCATACTTAGCTCTGGAAAAAATCTTAAAACTCATTAAAGAAACTGACATATACCCTAGACAAAAATTAAAATTTTATGTGCCAACCATCAATTTTTGGTCTCTTAGCTCCAAATTTACCCTTCATTACCTGCTATGCAAAAACAGAGATCGGCCTTTTAAATTCTCCTGATCTCTGCCTCCTGAGTAGCTAGGATTACAGGCATGAGCCACCAGGCACCAAGTTAACAAGATACTTTTATCAGTCAGGACATTCCAAGGTCTTAGAGAATACACCCCAAGAAACAACAGTGAAGGCCAGGCCTCTCTTTGGTAAGGAAATTTTTTACTACATGGATGCTTTCATAGCCCAATGCCCCTAATGACCTAACTTCCCATGGACAGCTTTCCTTAGCACCTCAGAGTCTGAGTCTTGGAAGTCTCAGCAGTGAGGTACCATGAACACATCTGCCATTCATTGAGTCACAGCCCTGGGTAGAGAGAAAGCCTCTTCTTTAAGTGCTTGCCTCAGCTCTACTATCAATAACTGCTTCTTATATTTGTGATTCCTATGCTTTTCATATTTTTCTTTATTTCTCATTCTCTAATCCCTTGACATTCTAATTTTTAAATTGAATTTTTCCTTCGAATTTTTAAATTATTCAAATTGCTGTGTGGGTTCTGGTCTCTGATGAGATATTCTCAAGTCCTGCATGAGCTTGTCCTATAAACCTAACTGAGGGTGATGGAAGATACAGAAAAAGACAACAGAGAGAAGATCAAACATGCATAAAGCTGGGGCCAGGTAAGTTGGGCACTCAGATGGAAACACACCAGCAGCTTCCACCTCCAGTGAGTTTATTATATACAGTGGCAAAACAAGGAGGAGAGGCAGTTCTTGGGGGAGGAGGTGTGACATTGTAATTCTCGGAAACAGGAGGAACCTGTGAGTGGTTCTCTCTGAAGATAAACATTTTAGGAAAATACAGCTGTACTGCGTCTTCCCCACTTCTGCAGCTGAGGCTGTGCCAACACAAGCATGCAGTTTATTGATCATAACTGTGCTTGCTCCCTTCTGTGGTTTGGGGCTGTGCCAAACGCAAACCTGCAGTTTGATACACCTGTGCTTATGTAGTGTGCTTGCCACAAGATATGATATACAAATATAGGCTTCATACCTATAACAAATATCTCCAGAGGACAGAGGAAAATATCTTCAAAATGCTAGTTAAAATTAATCATAAACTCCAAATTTTATTTCAAATAAAATCATATTTTGAGAATGCATAAAAACATCTCCTGACATTTAAAAACTAGGAGAGTTTATGAAAAATGGATGCTTATTTTAGTGGTAAGAACCACTAAAGGACTTACATCAGTAAGGAGGAAAATAACCCTGGAAGGAAAGAGCAAGATACAAGTTATAGTAGTAAACAGAGAAATGATCATATGTGATCATAAACATAAATGTGTGAATGTATTTGTACATGTGTGCATGTGTGTGTATACCTGTGTATGTAAAAATAAACTGGAACAAAAATTATGACCATCTGATTAAAAATTCATATTGAAATAAGAAGACAAGTTAGTTGAAACAACTTTCAAAAACAAGAAAAATTTTGAATGACTAACAACTGATTTCAAGATTTGTTATAAAGCTGTGGTATGTTGTTGGCATAAAGAGAAAAACAGATGAATGGAACAGAATTGAGACTTCCAAAGTAGATTGGCAATTTCCAAATAATTGAATTGGATAAGTGAAAAGTCAAGTTTTTGAAGAAAATCATTACTTCAACATATAGTACTGGAATATTTCGATATTACATAAAAATGAGTCTCAATTCTCACCTCACACCATATGCAAAATTTAACTCAAAATGGGTAATAGATACAACTATAAAATCCAATACTATAAAACTTCTACAGAAAACAGGTCAAAATCACCTTGACCTTAAATTAGACAAATATTCCACCACTGTGCAGTTGTAATGTGATTCTAGTGTTCTGCCCTGGGATGGTGTGACACAAGGCCTAGTGGAATGTCAGGATGGAGATACTGCAGTCACTCTGATCATAGTGTTAGTGGAGAAACATGGGAGCTGGGCCTTCCTCCTCCATCCTCCCTTTGGTATCAAGGGAGGCCAAATAAAAACCTGAACTTCGATCTCCAACATCCCTACTAAAAGAAGCTCTAATAAAAGATATACTCAAAAGCAAGATAGATAAATGAAAAAATGGAACTCTTAAAAGTATTCAAGTAACCCAGAGGTAAGTTGCAAAGAGAAAACACAGAGGAAAAATATAGAAAAAATACAATAGACATATGCTCTAACATCAATAATTACACTAGATATAAATCATTTAAATATAACAAGTAATAGATTGAGAAAACATTGTCAAACTATATATGGTCTATATGATATTTACTTAAAATAAAACAACATAGATATGTTAGAAGATTGGAAAAGATATACCATAAAAACATTCATAAAAGGAAAAGAGGAGCTATGTTAATACCAGATAAATCAGACTTCAGAGCAAAGAAACTTACAAAAACAGGGACAGATTATAATAATAAAAGCATCAATTCACCTAGAAGACATTGCAACCCTATATAGGTATGTGCTGAAAATAGAGCTACAAAATATGCTAAGCTAAAACAAATAGGTCCAAAAAGAAGGAAAAATCTATACTAGTATAATTGGAAACTTAAATACCTCTCTCTCAAAAATTGACAGAACAAATAAATAATAAGAATATAACATAACTCAACAATATCATCAAGCAACAGGATTTACTTGACATTTGTAGAACATTGTACCCAACAACAGCAGAATACACATTTTCAGGACCTCATGGAACATGTACTAAAACAGATGACACACTTCAGCATAAAACAACACCCAAACTAATGTATTCTTTAACACAATAGAAACACCAGAGACCAAAAATAGAAAGATGAGAAAATCCAAACACTTAAAAACAAAACACACTATAGATCATCTGTGGCTCAAAGAAGTTTCAAGGGAAAATTTAAAATACATTAAATTCAATTGAAATGAAGATACAACTTAGCATTGTGTGGAGGATGTAGTTAACGTAATGCCTAGAAGGAAATTTATAGCAATGTATGCATACATTTGAAAAGGAGTCCAGTTTCTCACCTCATACACCCAGAAAAAGGAAAGCAGAATAAAACCAAATTAAGAAGGAAGATGATAATAATGATAATAGAATTAAGTCAATAAAATTGATAATAGAAAAATAACAGAGAAAATTAATGACTAATTATTTGACAAGATCAATGAATTGACAAACTTTGGTCAAGATCGACAAAGAATAAAGAGAAATGATGCAAGCAACAATATCAGGAATGAAGTCAGGAGTATCCCTACAGACCTTAAAGATCACAAAAGGGCCATGAGGAAATGCTGTGACCAACTCTACACACATAAATTTGACAACTTACACAAAATGGAGTAATTCCTCCAAAAATACTATCACAACCCATCCAGTTTGAGATAAACAAATTGAATAGCATATCAAATAAAGGAAAACTGTAATTAAAAACTCCCCCAAAATAAACAAAATTGTTCCTGAACAAGTGTTTTCACTGGCAAATTCTACCAAACTGTTTTTAAGAAGAATTAATACCTTCTACACAGTCTGTTACAGAAAACAACAGAACAGTTCCCAATTCATTTTATGAAACCAAACTAAGAGTAAATAAAAGGAGAAGAGAAAATAATTGACCAACATCCTTAGAGAGTACAGATACAAAAATCCCTGATAATGTTCAACATCAAATTAAGTCAATGTAAGCCACCATAATAGCAGACTGAAGAAGAAAAATATCACATTATTAAGCCAATCAATGCAGAAAAAAAATTAGAAAAATTTAAAACTTTTATGATCTTCAAACTCATAGAAAAATAGGAATAGAAGGGAAATTCTTCAATTTGATAAAAAGCATCTGAAAAAAGCAAACTCATTTAGAACTAACATAATACTTAATGGAAAAAGACTGAATGTTTTTTTCCTTAAGGTGGGAAACAAGACAAAATGTGTGAGATCACCACACTTACTTCTATGCTACTACAGGTTCTAGTCAGTTCCATAAGGCAAGAGAATGCAATAAAATACATGCAGATAGAAAGAAAGAAAGAGGAAAAAAAAAGAAAGAAAGAGAAAAAAAAGAGAGAAAGAAAGAGGAAAAAAAGAAAGAAAACTGTTCTGATGACATTGTTATTAATGTAGAATTTCCCAGGAAATCTGCACAAAAGACATCACTGCATCTAATACATAAGACAAATATGCAAAATTAATTGTATTTCTAAATACTCACAATAAACATATAAATTAAAAATACAGTATTATTTATAATAAAATATATAGACTTAAATCTGGAAGAGTTTAGAAAAATTAAATATTTTTGTCTAAATCTAAGAAAACATGTATAGGTCCTATAGGCTGAAAATTACACAGTACTGATGAAAAAAATGAAAGATCAAAATACATAGAGTGACCTGCTATGTTCAGAGACTGCAACACAATATACACAGGAAGTGACAACTCTCTCCTGGCTGCTACAGGATTAATCAATTTTCATGAAAATCACAGGAAAAAAATCTGTCCTAAAAAATCTATATGGAAATGAAAGGAACTGGAATATCTAATTCAAATTTTAAAAAGAAAAACCAAGTGGAAGTATTCAGTCTACCTGATGTCAAGATTTACTATCTAGTTACCGTAATCGAGATTGTGTGGTAGCTCATGCTTGTTATCTTAGCTATGCTGGAGGTAAACATAGGAGGATTGCAGTCAAGGTCAGCCTGGGCAAAAAAGTTAGCAAGACCCTATCTCAACAAATAAGCCCTACATGGTGGTATATATCTGTTATCCCAGATATGCGGGGAGCATAGGTGGAAAGATCACAGTCTAAGGCAAGCAGCTATAGCCTGTCAAAAAATAACTACAGCAGAAAAGACTGAGAGAGTGGCTTTAAGTGGTACAGCACCTGCCTAATAGGCGTGAGGCCCTGAAATCAAACCTCAGTACCACCAAAAAAAGAAAAAAGATTGCGTAGTAATTGTAGGATATAGCTATATAGACCAATGACACAGAACCCAGAACAATAATAAATAAATCCACAAATATATCCAATGTATTTCTGTGAACAGTACCAAAGGAATTCATTAGTGATACAGACAGAATTTTCAACAAATGCTAAGGTAGGAATTGTATACCCATAGGTTAAAAAATAAAAGAAAGAGAAAAACTAAGTCTCATACCTTATACAAAAAAAAAAAAACCTCAAAGTGGATCATGGATTTAAATGTAAAATATAAAAATTTTAGGAAAAAAGCCATAGAAGATGAAAAAACTGGTATCTGTGGCCAGGCAATTCTTACTTTGACATCAAAGGTGTGATCAATCAAAAGAAAAACTGCTACACTGGGCTATATTAAAATTAAAAATACTGCTCTGTGAAAGGCTCTATTAAAAGGATTGACAGACTACATAGTGGCAGAAAATGTTCACATACCACAGAGAACTAGTATTAAGATATATAAAGAGCTATCAAAGTTCAACAGTAAAAAAGCAAACACTTCAGTGAGAAGGTGGGGAAAAGCATGAAGAGACATTTCACTGTAAATGTTCGAGCGGTAAATGAGCATATAAAAAGACATCCTACACCATCAGCCATTTACAGAAATGCAAATGAAAGCCATAAAATGATGTTACTACATATCTATCAGAAAACTAAAACATCAGACAGTAATAATGCTGACAAATGCTCAAAGAAACTGGATCCCTTATACATATATGGTGGGTGTAAAGTGATAGAACGCAAATACAACATGCCTCAGAAATTGTGCTCGGGGTCACTTATCTTAGAGGAATAAAAATGTGTGCTTTCATAAAAGCTTGTACACAAATTTTTATAGCAGATTTATTTATAATAGTCAAAAATTGAAAAGTTAGGTTTCATTCGTCTGGCAAAGGAGTAAACTGCAGCCTATCCACAGTATGCAATAAAATGACCTAATGTTCATATATGTACACATACACATATACTATATATATATGTATAAAACAACCTGGATGAATCTCCAAAGATTTATACTATATAGAAGAAACTAATCTTCAAAGTTATATACTATATGGTCTCATTCATAAAATAATTTTCTTGAAATGACATGGAAATAGAGAACAGATTAGTGATTATCAGGGATTAAGGGGGAGTGGGTTTGGGAATGGCTATAAAAATTTAGCATGGTGCTGGGAGCCAATAACTCACACCTGTAATCTTAAACTATTCAGAAGGATCATAGTTTGAAGCCTAACCTGGGCAAATAGTTTGTGAGAATCGATCTAAAAAAAAAAAATCACAAAAAAGGGCTGGTAGTTGGCTCATGCCTTGCCTAGCAAGAGTGAAGCCCTGAGTTCAAATGCAGAGCCACCAAAAAAAAAAAAGTGCTGCATGAATGATCCCTGTGATGATAGATCTATTCCATATCTTGACTATGTCAAGGTCAATATCCTGGTGATAGTAACGTGTACTAAAGTTTTGCAAGATGTTACCTCTGAGGGAAACTGAGTAAAGAATATTTGGGACTGCTTTATATTATTTTGTATGACTCTACAATTGCTTCAAAATAAATATTTAATTAAAGAAAAAATTCTAAAACTGACTCACATGAAAAGATGCTCCATGTCATCTGCCATTGGAAAGTATATCTTAAAACTACAATTCAATAGCACTACACATCTATTAGACTGTGAACATGAAAAAGACTGACATATCTTGGGGTGCTGAGAATTTGAAGGAACAAGGAGAGAATGTGGATAAATTAGGACTTTCCTACACTTTTGATGGTAATGTAAAATATAAGTACTTTGACAAACAGTTGGTGGTTTCTTGAAAAGTTGAACATGCAAGGACCATGTGATCTAGTCATTCCATTCCAGGCATTTATCAAGAAAAAAGAAAATGTACAACCAGAGGATAATACAGCCATCAGATTGTCAAGCCATGGCAGCAGTATAATTTTAGACAGTTTCCTTGAAGAGTGTTTCAGCAGTACCCAGTAAGCGTTAAAATGTGCTTATGCTGTGATATTATAATTCTGCTTCAAGAATATGAACATTAGAGAAACATTCACAAAATATCCAAGGAGATGCACACACAAATATTCACTGCCATGGCTTGTAATTGAAAAAAAAATAGAAAGTGCTGTCAATATGAAAATGAAAACATTTTAATGGAGGGTTTGCACCATAGAGTACTAGTTATCCAAAGGTTAAAATTATTGAACCTGATATTTCTCAAAACTGTATATATGGATACATCTCAAAAATATATGCTGAAATAAAAAATTTTATAATGAGTTGAGAAACAAAACAAAAAGATAGAATACTTATATAAGTACTAAAAACACACACAAAATACTGTAATTGGTTTCATGGACATGTATACGGATTTAAAAGTGTGACCATGTACTGGAACACAACATATTTTACATCCTATTATCTATGTGAAAGGAAGAAGAATAGAATGGAATGGTTTGGTGAAGCAACATAAGTTTTATCTGTATGTGTTTAAATTCATACATGTATACATATGTCTAGCAATAGGTAGAAATTTAAAAATACTACCTGATGCTAACAATTTGGAAGTACTGATATTTGCCTTTAGAATTTGCTATTTAAAGATATAATGCTATGCAAAATTATGCTAACAAGATCTGCTATAAGCTTCTGGTCCAGAACTTAGCAATTCTTCTGCCTCAGTTTCCTGCATACTGGAAATATAGGTCTGCCCCACCACACTCTGTGGGGCCTCTATTCTAATCACTGGCTGACCATTGGGAAGTTGTATGACTCTAGATATCTTACTCAGTTTTTGTCCTGAGTCTCTGTATCCTCATCTTGTACTACTCCATAAGTTGTCTTAAGGATCCAGTATGTTAAGAAACAAATGGAAATAGTGTAATAAATTACCTGGCATTTAGCAAGCAGCAGTAAGATGTAGTGATTTAAGTAATGCTTGATGCAGTCATCTTTTTGCAAAGGAAAACTAAAGTAGACTTGAATATAACTTGTTTTTAAACGATCATTTAAAATTTTTATTTGCCTAAGTACTTATTTTTGCCCATGATTTTCACAGCTTTGGACTTAACGCAACAGTAGCAATTTGTGCAAATGTTACGTGGGATGCATTGAGTTAAATGATATTCTTTCAAATAATGTACCTCTCCACCTACTTAGAAAAGGTAACACGGGAAACAAAAAAACATCCTCTAAAAGAGCAAACTACTCTTGAAAAGACAGTTAAGTGTTAAGTCTCTTTTATGGCTTCATTCCTTTGATCTTGCTTTTAATAACCATCAACTATGCTTTGTTTCCTATGGCTGCTTACTTTTGAATAAGCCAGCAGCTGCCCTTTCAACCCTCTGTGCGATGAGACTGCTTCCCCTGAAGCCTCCTATCTGAAAGTCCCCTTATCAGAGGCATGGTGAGTGGCGGAAATTTACTATCCTTGTCTCCAGACTAAGGAAAAACTGGTCAACAATCACAACTAAAATGTCTGAAGTTTTAGAAAGTCCTTTAAAGTTGCAGGCAGCCACGTTTTTACTTGTTCCTAAAACAAAACGTAATGGCAACCTACACATCTTTTCATATATTTTGGCAAGAAAAGCAGAAACAAAATGTCATGCACTTAATTGGTGTGTGGAAGACTAGATTGTAAATAGGAAAAGTGTAAGGATTTTTATAGCTTTTCAAACTATAGGAGATAAGTAACATCTTTGTAATGTGAAGAGAGCCATTTTCATTACCACAGGGCCTTGACAAGTAGCTTCCCACGCAGCTATCAAGCCGAATGTCACAAATACTGCCAGAATACTGATTTTGTGCTTTCCTTTGTTAGGTCTGAAAGGATGGGTTTATACATTTAGTTCAATGAATGCACTGACAAACTCATAGGTCTCCAAAGCAGCTACTGATAAAAATAAAATAAAATAAAATAAAAGACAAGTCTGATAAACTGACTCTCCCTCTGCATCTGCATTGTCTTGTGAAGGCTCACTTTTTACCAGGATGGGGAATATTGTCATTTGCTGCGCTTTCTCACATGCTGCACCCCTTTTTCTCTCCCCAAAACCTTGCTTCAAAAAGATACCAGCAAGGGCCAACTCTTTCCACAAAGCCCAGGTCGTTTCAGGAGTGATCGTTCTTCTTGCTCCAAAACACCAATCTTAAAAATGGAAAGGGAACAGACATGACAGCCTGCGTTTGCAGATTACTTGACCATTTGCAAACTGTCTTCATGTGCAGAATCCTGTTTTATCCCCTCTGCAACTATGAATTGGAGATAATATTGTAATTTAGCAGGTGAAGGAATTGTGGGAGGAGAGGAGTTAAGCCACTTGTCCAAGAGCATGTAATATTTACTTCAGTGTCTTCTGTTTTCTTGTTTATATTTTTATTTTAAGTTTGAATCAACAAATATTGTGTGTGTGTATATATATATATATATATATATATTTTTTTTTTTTTTTTTTTTTTTTGCGGAACTGGGATTTGAACTTAGGGTTTACACCTTGAGTCACTCGACCAGCCCTTTTTGTGATGGGTTTTTTTGAGACAGGCTCTCATGAATTAATTACCCGAGCTGCTTCCAACCTCTATCCTCCTGATCTCTGCCTCCTGGGAGGATCGTAGGCATGAGCCACTGGCACCTGACAGAATTGTATATGTTTATGGGCTACAGCATGACGTTTTGCTATGTGTATACATCGTGAAATGGTTAAATCAAACTAATTAACTTATCTCCATCACCTCATATACTTATCCTTTTTACTGCGATGCATGTTTTCTTGCTTATAATGAGGTACACAGGGCTATAATGGAAACAGAATCTCCATAGTGACAGCTAAGCCATGCTGTTGCCCCACAGACTTAGTTTTCTTGAATGAAATATTTTCCATCTATCACTTTTTGGACCTTACGGCTCTATTGCTCCTTTCAATTTGGGGTTGGCCTTATAATAATTCCTGGCACACCAGAGGTCCTGGTTATGTGTTAGTTGAAAGAACAAATGATGGGATGAATATAGATATGTGCTTAGTAGTTTATGTGCTTATTCCTAGGAATACTTAAGGATGGGATGCTCTTAGTCTCATTAAGTAATTACTCTAGGTCCTGGAGAAGTTATTACAAGAGTTTATATAATTATATGGTGAATGGTTACATGATAATATAAAATGTTACCAAATAAAACATCACTACTGCATGTGATAAAATTTTTTCTCTGTCTTGCCAAAATCACAGTTCAGAGTAAGAAAGAGCTTGGAATCTTATTTGTGTTGTACTATAGAAGTCAAACAGAATATAAATCGTGCAAATGCACAGACACACAGGCGACTTCGCCTTCCCATGTCCTTCTCTATTTTCCCTTCTGAAATTGTTTCTGTCAAAGTTTTGATTTAGATCCCACCAAAAGGGAATAAAGAGAAAGATTTAATCAGAAGATTGTCAAATGCTTGCATATGCCTAAGAATTAGTGGATAGTAGAGTATTTGAGTCTGATACATAAAGTTTTTAGGAGATGGGTTCTTTATAGGCATTATTATTATTAATTTTTTTTCTAGGAATTGTTTATTTAAAGGAATTTCAGATACAACTTCACACTTTAGAAATTGTCTGTACAAAGTGTGTGTTGCATGAAATATATGCATATATTCGCAGTTCTTACCAAATACTAGATACAGCCTTTCCATTCCACATCAGAATATGGAGCTCTATCTTATAAATGTAAATACTGAATTTTATAATGTGATTATGTGCAATACAGACAAGGGGAATGGACTATTTGATAAGTTTTTTTAGAAACCCTTCAGACTCCTTCAGGCTATATGGAGGCATTAAGATTTGAAGTTTGCCTAAGTTAATCTATAATTTAAATACTGAATTTGGCAGAATGCTGGGGGGTTGTCAGTTATCTTATTTCCAAGAAATAAAATAAGGATTTTTCTGTGCTTGGTGGTAAGTTTTATAATTTCTAAATACTAATTACTAAAGTTTACTCTCGAAGGCTGTGCTTTTAAAACATGTTAGGTTTAAGGGTTCAAAGTGCCTTCCTTTCCCAGTCTCACCTTCTTGTATTCCAGGTGTGAAGACTCAGAACTTTTTCTGAGGAAGAAATCCAAATGGTCAAAAGGCACAAGAAAAAATGCTCTTCATCCCTGACCATAAAGGAAATGCAAATCAAAACCGCACTAAGATTCCACCTCACTCCTGTTAGAATAGCTACCATCAAGAATACCAACAACAACAAGTGCTGGCGAGGATGCAGGGAAAAAAGGAACCCTCTACACTGCTCATGGGAATGTAAACTAGTACAACCACTTTGGAAAACAATATGGAGTCTCCTTAAAAAACTAAACATAGATCTGCCGTATGATCTAGCAACACCACTCCTAGGAATATACCCAAAGGAATGCAACTCAGGTTATTACAAAAGCACTTGCACACCCATGTTTATTACAGCACTATTCACAATAGCCAAGTTTGGAAACAGCAGAGATGCCCAACAACCAATGAATGGGTTAAGAAAATGTGGTATTTATACACAACAGAATTTTACTTAGCCACAAAGAAAAATGAAATTTTGTCATTCCCAAGTAAAGGGATGGAACTAGAGAACATCATCTTAAGCGAAGTTAGCCAGGCTCAGAAGGCCAAAAATCGTATGTTTTCCCTTATATGAGGATTATAGACCCAAAACAAATGCAGTAATATTACTGGACATGGTTCACACACTAAGGAGAGAACATGCCCGGGAGAAATAGGGAAAGGAAAGGAAACCTAAAACTTGGTTGATGTGCTTCCTGTTGAGGAGTGAATAAAGTAATCTTAAACTGGCAGAGGCCACTTTAAGGAAGGGGACCAGGAAGTAGCGAAGAGATATGGTAGAAATGAACCAAAATGGGTTATAATACACATGTGCATGGAAGCAATGGTAGGAATCTCTTTGTATAGCTATCTTTATCCCAAGGTAGCAAAAATGATATGTCTTTCTTATTATCTCTTATGTTTTCTCTTCAACAAAATTGAAGAAGAGGGTAGAGCATGTAAATGTAAAAATGATAAAAGGAGAAAAGAAAAAAAAAGTTAGTAAGTCCTAACTGGATAACACATACTATTCCTCTATCATAAAATGTTTATCAATTTACATTGCTTAGTTGTTAAATGTGTCATTTCCCTACATGTGTCTTTCACTAATTACATGCCTTTTCCCACTAGAAGCATCTTGAAGGACAAAAATCAGATCTCATAGTTTTTAGCTATTTCTCTTTAAAACCTAACAGTTTAGATTAGTTATTTTAAGTTGTATTAACTGCTCAACAATTAAGTGAAGGCTCTAGACATGTGTGATATGTGAATAAACAAACAGCGTGAATTATTATTCATTTGACTAGAAGTTGAGAAAACAATTAAGAAGCAGTTGATTTTTGGTATCTCTGTGAAACATATTGAATGGGACTAGTGTGATTAACGTCATGTTTCCTGCCAAGCAGATAATTGATTAGGTGTTTTGGTTTTTTTTCAAATCCAGTTGAATCTGCCTATTTTTATAGTGACTTGATTCCAGAGTCAAAGGATCTCTTTTCCTACTTATTCTCCTCTAAACTATCTCCTAGTGTTGGTGGAGATTGTAATGTTTTTTTAATCTGCCTGATAAAGAATTAACTGTTAATTTCAGAAGAAAAAGATGACTTGGTAATAAAAAAATTTCTGTCTTCTCTATGAATGAAGAATGAGAAAGTAACTCAGGAGAGTGTTAGGGAAGATGGTAATTTGCAGTGAGGTATTTCCAATGGATATTTATTAGAAATAAAAATAGTCCCTTCGTACCTTAAGGGAAGGAAAAATTACTACTTGTGTTTTAATTTGTGAAATATTATTATGTGAAAGTCCAAATTTCAAAACAATGTAAAATTATTTGCATTTTTAACATCATTTTATAAATATCATTATGTGGTTGTGAGCACAAAGATTTAGGAGAAGTTAAATTAAATAATAAACCAACAAATATTAATTGAACAGTTACTATAAGTAATTAATACAAAATAAATGGAATGAAGCACATCTGCACACAGCAAATGTGCATTTGAAACATCATGCACCAGTCATTTGGTTTAACATTTTTATTTAATTTAGATTTTGTCTAGCAATGATGATCATGATAACAACAGCCACACCTTTTTATCTACTACGTGTTAGATGCATTGAATATGTTTGTCTTAATATGAAACTATAATTCTATAAAGCAGGAACAACATCCCTACCTTGTGGTTGAGAAAAAAGGAGATTTGGAGATGGAAGAATCTCACTTATACTCACTTGACTAGTAAATATCACATCTGGGCTTTGTTCTTCTGACCTGATCTGAAGACCAGAGTCTTCGTCCTACTGTGTTTTCTCTCCTCAGAGGAAGAAGGAGCACTACAAGACTTTGTTAAAAAAAAAAAAAAGTCGTATAAATGATCAGTTTTAAATGGTTTAGAACAGATATGTTTGGATCAATTAGTATCTAGGTAGTTAAAGTTCTTTTAAAATAAATCTAAGGAGATGAGTCTAGTTGCCCAAATTCCATGTTAAAAGACAATTTGCCTGTACATATTTTCAGTATATATTTTCATATAGTTAAGCAATATACTGTACTAATTAGCTGGATGACAAACTTCATTAAATGTTTTAAATAACCAGATGACATTTGGCTAGCACATTATGTAACAAACATCTAATGGAACTTAAATAAAATTCCTTTTTGTGCAACCACTTTAAATTTCAATTTGGCTAATGAAATAAGAAAACTTAAATTGAAATGGACTAGCATGCAGAATGACTCAACAATGGGAAACATGGAAAGTTTAGGAATTTAGGGAATATGCCCAATTTCATTAGATAAATATATGTTTTAAGTGTTCATGCTTAATTAGTATTTGAGAGCTAAAATTAAAAACAGTTGTTATTATTGTCCAACACCTCCCTTTTTAGAAAAAGAAACATGAAAATCAAGTGACTTCTCAAAGCCACAAGTCTAGGTAGAGAGTATTAGGTTTATAAATAGCTTACTTTGTTTTCAGTGAAAGTTCTTTCCATTGTTCTAGATAGTCCCTTACTTACCTTACACATGAAAAAAAAAAGCAGCCCATGTAACATATCGCCCTGGTACAACAGTATCCTCACCTGTGTTAGTTGTGTGAACAACAGAAATTTACTTCTTAACAGTTTTGGAGGCCGGGAAATCCAAGATCAAGGCACTCAGTGTTTGATGATACTTTGCTTTATTTTTTTAATAGGAAACATATCTTCATACGATGGAAGGCATGATTCTCTCTCTCTCTTTCTTTCTCTCTGTACTGTTTTTTTGTACTGAGGGTAGAACCAAGGGGTACTTGCATGCTAAATGCAATGATCTAGTTACCTCCCATAGGTCACACCTCCTAATATCTTCATATTGTGGATTAAGATTTTATCACCAGAATGGGGGAGAGGGAGAAGAGACTCATAATTGCTCCTTGAATATCAGTAGACTGCATTCAAACTTTTGTTCAGTCTGGTTTCTTTTCTTTTCTTTTGCTATATTGGGTTTGAACTCAGCCTTATTCTTTCTAGGCTGACACTGTACCACTTCAACCATGCCCCAAACTAGCTTCCATTCTTTAGTGCTAGCTCCTTCACTAGTACAGATGTCACCTAGGTTTTATTAAGGTATATAAACTAATGGAATTTTTGGAGAGACGGATAAGATTCTCCATTTCTATCCAGAACTAGATCCAGGGCCTTACCACCCTGAATGTGCCCAATGTCACCTAACAAAACCAGAAGTTTATGCTGTAGATCCAAGGACAAGGACAACACTGAAGGTCAAGGCCTTACAATTTACCTTATTCTTCTTCTGCATACCAGCCTCTTTGTCATTTTAGCTTTCCCAAGGATTTTCCTGTCTCTGGATTACCTCAGACTTAAATTTCATGTTTTGATCAATACTTACTGAAATTCTGCCCAAGTATCTATCCATGCAGCTATCTATCCAAACATCCAATTATCCAACACCATTTGTGTATGGTTGTGTTTCTTGATTATTGCATCTTTAAAATATTTATCTTGGCATTATCAATTTTCCACATCTGTAATCTGGTCCACCTGTGAAATGTCAGCTCAAACTAGTATCCCAGCTAATCATCAGACTATTCTTGTTTTTTCTCATTTATTCATATGTGCATACATTGTTTGGGCCATTTCTCCCCTCTACCCTCTGCTCCCCACCCCACCTCCCTTTCAGGCAGAATCTGTTCTGCCCTTATCTCTAATTTTGTTGAAGAGAGAGTATAAACAATAAGAAGAAAGACAAAGCATTTGCGAGATAAGGATAGCTATACAGGGAGATTCCAAGCATTGCTTCCATGTATAAATGTGTTACATTCTAAGTTGATTTATCTCTAATGGACCTTTTCTCTAGTTCCTGATCCCCTTCTCATATTGACCTCTGTCACTTTAAAGTTTCTGTATTAGTTCCTCTGCAGTGAGGACATCAAATACCCAAATGTTTTTTGGGTTTCTTACCTATCCCCATACCTCCCATGTGTACTCTCACCTTATCATGTGTGGCAAGTAAATGGATGGAATTGGAGAACATCATTCCGAGTGAGGTTAGCCAAACTCAGAACACCAAAAGTTGTATGTTCTCCCTCATATATGGACTTTAGATCTAGGCAAATACAGACCATTCTTTAAGCATTAGGGTTATGAACCCTGGATGCCTAATATGCTTTTTCAATATTAATCGAAGTCCTATCCTGCAAAGTCTAATTTAATGGGTCTTCAGTGAGGCATGGACATAGGTGCACTTTATTTTAAACTCTCATTGATTCAAATAAGAGGCTAACGTTGAGGTAAATTGGTTAGGCTATGTGGCCACATTGATGTTGGTTTTGATTCCAATCTTTGTGGTTGGAAAGAAATTATTTTAACAAGTGGAGTATCAGGGCAGCTAAAGTAAGTGTCATGCTCTGTAGGCATTAGAATCACTTCTGGAGCACTTAGTACATTCAGATGCATGCCTGGAAACACTTTCAGAGTTTATGATTTATTTGGTTTTGTAGGTGGTCAAGACTTTTTTAAAGTGATCAATAAAATTTAATTTAAAAGAAAAGAGATATGAGAGGAAAGAATGAGATAATCTTTGCAAAAGAATACAAATAATTTCAGTCATTTTCCTATACCATGTACTTGTTTGACTTAAAAGTCACTGCTAAACTCCAGCATAACTTACTGAATTTCTTTTGAGTGTAGTATCCCATGGAGCTAGTTGTGGAACATAAAGCATAGATCAAAGCCAGCAATAGTCTCAGAGATTAGTCATGAAATAGGCCAAATATCAAACTCTCCCAAGGCTGTAAGAAAAGAAGAGGAAATAAGATGTAAGAACAAGAAAATGCAGAATGTAGGAGTTAATGGAAAGCAGGGAGAATGTGGGTGATGAGATAAAATGTCTGAACTTGGAAATGCCCATGAATACAATAGCGCGCGCGCGTGTGTGTGTGTGTGTGTGTGTGTGTGTGTGAGAGAGAGAGAGAGAGAGAGAGAGAGAGAGACAGGCAGAAAAGCTCCTTGAGATCCCAGGAATCAGGATGTGGACTTGAGCATATACCAACACTCTACTTTTAATACACAAGCATCATGTAGCTTTTGTCCCTAGTGGTTTTTAAGTTACAATAGACATCTCAGTACCGGTGTAATTTTCATTACTTCCTATCATGGCCCTCCATTATTCTACATGACTTTTTAAAAGCCATCTTTTCCATGGTATATCTCTGGCACTAAAATGCAAGGATTAAAAGAGGTATATGTGTTATTCATCTTCCAGTACATCAAGTGGTTAGCACACTTTGTTTCTCTAAACATTGCAATACTGTAACCCTTGGTGCGGACATCTATGTCTCTCCTTCCTTGATACTTTGTGTAGTGTGTGTGTGTGTGGGGGGCATGTATGTGTGCCCATTTACACTACTAATAGAAAATTCTCCCAAAGCAAATGAAATTCTCTTCCTTACCTTGGCAAGACTCTCACAGATCCTTCAAAATATTACCCTATCTGTTCTCCTCTGTGAAGCCATCTCTAACATCTTAGTTAATTTTTCTTTCCCAATGTACTTTATAGCTAGACTTTGACTTTCAACACACTTTTTTTGGTGAAAATACCCCATTTAATTACTTAGTTGTACATCATTGTCTAAGCTGTCAAGAAATCAACATATCCTCAATACCTGGTAAAATTCCTGGAGCATGGTAGAAGCTCACCATGAATTGGAACCAAATATCTTTTGATAAAACATAGTGCCACACTGCCTAACTCTGTGGAGGCTTTGCTAGTTTTTTGGGGTTTGTTTGTTTGTTTGTTTGTTTTTTTAGAAAGAAGCTTGCAAGAAAAGTAAAGCAAAGTTTCAGTATTCACTGGAAAAAATTTACCCAGAATTGAGTGCAGTATTTCCTGTGCTGATACTCATTTCAATAAAATAATAGTGCTTTGATTTTGTTCTTAAATTTCTACAGTAATAAGCTAATCCAAAACATTGAAAAGGAAGAAATTCTTCCAAACTCATTCTCCATGCCATCATTACCTTGATAGTCTAGTCAAACGAGGATACAGCAAAATGAGAAAATTATAGAACAATATCTTTGTGGAGCATGTATGTAAAAATTCTCAACAAAATTCTAGCAAATAAAATCTGACAGTATATAAAATATCATTCAGCATCACATGGGATTTATTCCAGGGATGCAAGGATAGTTCAACATACACAAATCAATAAATGTAACACATCAAATCAACAAAATGAAAGCTAAAATCACAGTATTAAAATTCAACATCCCTCTGTGATAAAAATCTCTGAACAAATTAGGATAGAAGGACCATACCTCAATACAATGCAGGCTATATGTAAAACCTACAGAAAACATCATACCAAGTGGGGAAAAGCCAAAATATTTGACTGTTCTCTAAGATCTGGAACAAAACACAGATATCTACTCCCACCACTCTCATTCAACATAGTACTAGAAGTCTTAAGAGCAGTTAAGTGAAAAAAATAAAACACATACAAACAGGAAAGGCAAGAGTCAAATTATCCTTATTTGTGGATGGTATAATTCAATATGCAGAAAAATGTAAAAACAGCACTAAAACATTATTAGAACTGAATTCAGTAAAGTTTCAGGATACAGAATTGACATACAAAAATCAATGGCATTTTTGTACATCAGTAATGAGATTTCTGACAAAAAAAATCGTGAAAGGAATCCCATTTACAATAGCTGGAAAAATAAAATTAAAACATAAAAGAAAATTTAGCCAAGGAAGTGAATCACCTCTAAAATGAAAATTACAAAAGTCTGGTGAAAGAAATTGAAGAGGATACAAAAAGAAAATGGAAGCTCCTCCCATGTTCACACATTAGAAAAATTAATATTGTTCAAATATTTATACAAACTGGGCAAGGTGGCTCAGGTCTGTAATTCCAGCTCCATAGGAGGCAGAGATAGGAAGACTGCAGTCTGAGGCTAGCCTGGGGCAAAACCAAGACTGTATCTGAAAAATAAACTAAAGGAAAAAGGACCACAGGGTGTGACTCAAGTGGCAGAGCAGTTGCCTAGGAAATGTGAGGCCCTGGGTTCAATCACCAGCACCAAGTGAGAGAAAGAGAGAAAGAGAGAGAGAGAGAGAAGAAAAAATATTATACTACTCCAAAGCAATTTACAGATTCAACACAATGCTCATTAAAATATCAGTGAAATTCTTTATGTAACTAAAAAAACCCTAAAATCATTATGAAAGCACAAAAGACCTTGAGTAGCCAAAGCAATCTTAAGCAAAAAAACCTCAAAGTATGATATACCCTACCACCTTACTTAAAAATACAAGACAAAGCTATAGCGATCAAAACAGTATGGAAAGTCAGTACTTGTAAACCCAGAACTTGGGAGGCTGGGGCAGGAGGATGGAGAGCTCAAGATAAGCCTTGGCTACATAGTGATAGGGGAGCTTTTCTCAAAGAAAAAATAAAATAACAATAAGCAAACAAAACCCAGATTAGCATTGACATTAAAACAGAAACACAAAGCAATGGGAATAGAATAGAATGTCCAGAAATAACCGCAAGTATTTATAGATAACTGATCGATTCTTGACAAAGACTCCAAAAGCACACACTGGAGAAAATACAGCTTCTTCAGATAATGGTGCTGGGGAAACCAGACACTCACAGTGAGAAGATTGAAACCTGATGCCTTTGATTCAATCTATATGAAAATAAATTCAGAATGGATCAAAGACATAAATATAAGACCTGGAATTCTGGAACTAATCGAAGAAAACATAAGAAAAACACTTCAAGAAATTGGTACATATGATAATTTCTTGAAACCCAAAAGCACAGGAAAAAAAAAAGCAGAAATAGACAAAGGAGCTCCTGTCACGCTAACAAACTTCCGCACAGCAGCAAAGAAAGCAGTTAACAATGAAGGGATGACCCACAGAATGAGACAAAGAATTGCAAAATACTTCAGCTACTATTCATTTCACAGATGCTTATGCAGAATAGATAAGAAACTAAAAACTGAATAACAAGAAAGTCAGATAATCCAATGTGAAAATGGCAAAGAATATAAAAGATACTTGTCTAAAGAGAAAATTCAAATGGCCAATGAATTTATTTTTAAAATGCTCAAGATACGAAATCAACCTAGATGCACACTCATGGACAACTGGATTTGTAAAAAGTGGCACATATACACAATGGAAAATTATTCAGTCATTAAAAAATTGCTGCCCTATAATTTGCAGCAAAATGAGTGGAACTGGAGGACATTATGTTAAGTTAAATAAATCAGATACAGAAAGACACATACTGCATGTTCTGTGTCATTTGTGTATATTAAGAAAGTCTACTGGAACATCTAATAGTGATTATTAGATCCTAATAATCCTCCTGGGGAGGATAGAGGATGGGGAAATAAAGGGAAGTTGGATTATGAGTACCCAAATACAGTCAGATGAAAGTAATTAGTTCTAGTATTCTATGAAACAGTGGGGAAAATTAGAGCTTCCAATAACCCACTATATATTTTATAAATAACTAGAAGAAAGGAGTTCAAAGGCTCCAAACATCAAGTAATGATGGGGAGATCTGAATGGTAATTACCTGATTTGATCATTGCACACTGTGTGTGTACTGAGTTATCACTCTGTACCCATAAATTGGTACAACTAAAATAACAATTTAAAAAATCTCTGCAATAATGAAAACATGGGACAATCTCTACATATTGTTGTTACCATGGTGACAAGTTTCATATAACAAAAGCTCTTCTCAAGCACCTAAGAGATGAGCTAAGTGCATTTGCATCTATTGGCTTTAGGTTATGTACTTCTTGCATTATTAGACAGCTGGCAACTGCTTTTGTGCTCCTTGGAATACGAACAGCTTCTAAAATTTAAATCTCAGTTGATGTTTTCCTTGTTCCTGGATGACAGGCAGTTAACAGAAAGATGAGTTCACTTGCCAAAGGGTGATAGATTCAAGGAACCCATGAAGCATTCTTAAGAAGACGTGGCCATTTTCCATGTCATTAGATAACTCTCTACTGCCAACAAGTACCATTTCCATCTTGCTTAGACTAGGTTGCCAGTCACTTTCTTTCATCAAGATGATTCTCTGAAGCAGACATAGCAGAGTGAATCTACATATGAAGGAGAAATATTAGATGAAATACATATTAAATTGCAACAAACAATACCCCAAATGTTTGTCCATTTGCTCTCTTCAATGCTGGTTTTCAGGGCTTATCTTAAAAGATGATTTGAATATCTAAGCAAAACAAATTTTCCTTGCAGTGAAAAACCCTTCCCTCCCCACAGGTCCTTTGTAGCACCTTCATAGTGCACCATTAACTCTCCTTTAGAAAGTGAATGGCTGTGGAAGAGAAGATCAGTTAAACTTCAGCAGTATTCTACACATTCTTTAGGAATTAGTAGATCACACATTTTACTAGAACTACTCTTAGTTATAAAAGACTGAAGAGCATAAAATCTCACCCAGTTCCTGGCACAATGATATTAGATGCGTAATTGGCAGATGGGAGAGCACATTAGGGTGGATATATGGAGGCTGGACAAATTTCTTCTATTTTGCAACAATATTGGTGGTCAACATCAATAATAATAATAATAATGTACTATTGTGTGCTATGCTCCTTTGCATAGCTGCTCACTGTTGTCTCCTCTTTTAATGGCTTTCTAAAAAATCTTTGTGTTCTCCTAGTCTCCATATTGGTAAATTCTTTTACCAACCCACAGCTTCCCAAAATCCATGACAAAAAATGGTGGCCTATACAGGAAGTCCCCATATCCTATATGGAATTTCAGAGAACATTCTTTTCATATCAGGACCTTTGGTAGTCCTGCAGTGGAACTTGGGGACAATTGCAGGTCTCTGGGCAGGATGACTCCTTGGTAAGGTCAAAAGTTCTCCTCTTTCTTGGTATCTGGAACCCATTACCTTAAGGCTAAAGGACCTGAGACTTACACAGACTTTTCCATGGACCAACCTACTACTCCTGAAACTTGCAGGTCTCTGGCCAGAGAAATTCTGTGGTGAAACTCCCTGCCAAAAAAAAAAAAAAAAACCACCTCAGGAAAAAGAGATCTATGCACCTACAGTCCACAAAGCCAGTCTGTCTTCTCCATTTGTAAGTCCCCACTTCCATCACAGGGCACCACTAGCAATGTAAGGTTGCTAGGCGAACCCATGTATGCTGTAGGAAACTCTCCCTCTCTCCTCACACTTTTACTTTCAAATGCACTCATCAGGTTCTTGTCAACATCATTTTTACCCTGAGAAAGGATTATTTCTTCCCTGTGAAAGGGGTTTCAGTCACAAATGATGCTGCAATGGGGGTTCCATCTCCTACTGCCTGACCCTCCAATGCCTCTTAGTCCCCTGGACCAGGCTTCCATACAAGTTTATTCCACTATTCAGTTAGACCTTACCATGCCCCAAAGAACTGGTCCATAACCCTCTAATAACAACAAATGCATAGCTGGGCACATCTCTAGGACCCCACCCAGCTTAAAGCACTTAGGAGAAGATGAGACATTTACTCCACTAAAACCTGGACTGGTTTTGTTGCTCTGTTAGGGGGAATTTGAAGGAGACATAGTGAACAAAGGAATACCAAGGAATAGATGGAATGTGGAGGATGGTCCAAACTGCAGAGGCGCCCCAGTTAAAACAGGAAAGTAAAAGGCAAGTTTGCATGGTGTTCCTGCATATAAAATTCAAACTGTGGTCCCAGAAAAGACAACCAATCAGTACAGACCACAAAAAAGGGAGACACCCAATCAAAACTGGCATGACCCAAGGTATAAAACTCACTCTGAACACTGTCTCAAAAGCACTATGCTCTTTTGTGCAGCCACCCACCATTGTCTTCTATTTTTTTTTCAGAGATCATATTTTAATATTTGATACAACTTTCTCACAGGCAAAATCTTGATAGTTTGTTTGTTTGTTTTAATTTTTTATTTTTTTATTATTCACATGTGCATACAATTGGGTCATTTCTCCCCCCTGCCCCCATCACCTCCATACTGGCAGAAACTATTTGCCCTTGTCTCTAATTTTGTTGAAGAGAGAGTATAAGCAATAATAAGAAGGAACAAGGGTTTTTGCTAGTTGAGATAAGGATAGCTATACAGGGAGTTGACTCACATTAATTTCCTGTGTGTGTGTGTTACCCTCTAGGTTAATTCTTTTTTATCTAAACTTTTCTCTAGTTCCTGGTCCCCCTCTCCCATTGTATTCCATTTTAATGGCATCTTAATAAATCTTTGCTTTCTCTAAAATATATATACATATATTTATTTTATATATATATACATATATTTATACATATATATATGTATATATATTTCTTTAAAAAATATTTCTTTAGAAAATATTTCCTTGTCTATAAACTTAAGTCTCACCAAATTCTTAGGGGGTAAGAGTTTTAAAAATCCCTTTAATAATAGCTTAGTACAGTACTGCCAAAAAAATAGTGAAGTAATAATAAATGACTTTTATTGAACATTTAATGCCAGAGACAATAATTTATATGAATTATTTTATAAGTGAACATCATTCATTTAATTCACCTCAACACCTCAGTAAGCAACAATAATTTAAAGTCCCTGCTCTTGTGGATTTTTTTTTTTTTTTTCCGGTCCTGGGGATTGAATCCAGAGCTGCCTTCAGGCTAAGTAAGTGCTCTACCACTTGAGCCATGCCCCATCACTTGAGCTGTGTCCCCAGCCCTTTTGTTTGTATTTTGTTTTTGATATAGGGTCTTACTAACTTTACTGAGGCTGAACTTTGTTAGAAGTGCCATTTCGAAACAGGGATCAAAGAAACACTCGGGAATCACTCAGCAAGGCAAAAAGAAAAGTTTTACTTCTGCAAAAGGGTGCAGCTACAGACCATAGTCTGATAGGCAGAACACACTGAGTCAGAGGTTGTCTGGGTTTTTATCTCTCCGCCCCTCAACCTGATAGAAGGATTTGGGTTCACAATCTTCCCCATTGGCTAACATTTTTTGGGGGAAAAGGCAAGGTTTTCCGAAGCAGTGACATTTTTTACAACTCAGTGAAAAAGTGATTTCTCAAAGTCCCATGAAGACAGGAGACCAGAGCTGACATTTTACTCATCAAGCAGACTGAGATTAGGGCATCTGGTGATAAATAGCTCTTTGTCTGACTGCAAGAACTTTGCCAGGTCAAGTACGTAGGCAGCAATTCTGGGAGGCTAGCTGGCATCTACATAATGATAGATATTAACTCCTTTGATGAAAATACCTAACTTTGGTTGATTATCACAGTTTCCCCCTTTTCTTTAATTTACAGTTCTTTTCTTCCAATTTAGCTAGTATTAATTGATTTTTGGTCAAGCCCGACCATCTACTTGCCCCCATCCTTATCAGACTGGACATTCCAAGAGGGCCTTGTTAGTCCATCCTGTTCTTGTGGCTTGTGACCTATATTCTATGACTACTGCTCACCATTTTGGTGAGACCCTCTTTTGTTTATTTTGGGAAAGTTTGCTGTGCCTCAGCACCTGGATGCAGAACTGGCCTCCTGATTTTTAAAATGTTTTGCTTTTAAGTATGTCTTTTTGTCTCCTTTATCTAAAACAAAGTTTCTTTTGTTATTTGTCCCTATATGTTTACATCCCCAGGGACATTTTTTCATTTTATTTTCCCTTACATTTGTCTCCTTATGGTCCCCCCTCTCCTGAGATAACCCTGACTTTGTCAAGAAAGAGAACATTGAGTTGAGGGGTTCCCAGACAGTCAGTCAGTGGCTTTTTTGAGATGTCAAAGGGGGCCTATTAAGGAGTCCATGGTACCAGGAGGAGGTCTCTGGCATGTGTGGCTTTGTCTCCATTCCCATATGGAGCTTCATTGTCCAGAACCTTGAAGAAACAAACTTGACAAGCAGATTAAGAGACCAGGGGCTGAGTAGAGGAAGGCACCAGGTTATAGAAGGTAGGCAACATTTAATGTTTTTTTATCTTTGTAGCAGGAGGTGTTTGCTATAGTACATTTTTTTTTTAATGTTTGAACCTGTGGTTTTTCCTGTACTGAGTAGAATTACCATAGCAACAATACATTATCAGTATATATGGCCAAGAAAAATCCATTGTTAAAAAAAAGTTAAGGGTTTGTCATTTGGAACTTCTGCCCAGCCAATGACTGACTGAAAATTACTACCATAGAATTCCCTAGTAAGAAACCTCTCCTGTGTTTGTTAAACAGGACCCTATTCATGGTTGCCCTGATTCAGTGGGCCTGAATTAAAATATTTTGTTTTCCAAATAAATACTCTTTCCTTTGAAAAAAAATTTTTTTAAAGTTAAAAATGCCACATCAAAGAACATGTCTACAGTAAGTGAAAATAGTCACTTTGTCTTTATTTAATCCAGTTTTTACTGGCTAAAAATATGAGTTTGTGCCTGGAAGGACTTTAATGCTACATAGTCACACATGCATAAGAACCATTTCTTCAATCCTCTCAGCATTGGTTATTTTTGAGAGATCTAGCATGAGTAACTCCATTTGATCTTTGAGAGCATTCCCCCATTGTCTCCAAACTGCTTGTCTCTGAGCAGTCCCCTTTGAAGATCTTTCTCCATCCTAGTACTAACCAGGCCCAACCTTGCTTAGCTTCTGAGACCCAATGAGACTGGGCGTGTTCAGGGTAGTATGCCAATAGACTGAAGATCTTTCTCGATTGGTCATTTTCATCCCTCTTTGTGAGGATTTACTTTTTTCTGGATTTTTTTTTTTTTTTTGGTTCTATGTCAGGGGGGATGTAATAAGCAGATCAGGTGGGAGTCAGTGCCAACTAGACCCTTTTGGCCAAATTTAAGCAACAAAGAGGCTTAGAAGGAGTGGCTCTTAGGCTTCTAGACAAGGACAATACAATACAAAATCCAACAAAAGCAGACATCCAAAAAGCTAACCTGATTGTCACATAAGTACTTGTTAGAGTTGTTTTCTATGGACTCTATTGTAAATGCCCCAGAAAAATCAGAACTGTAATGACAAAAACTTAAAAGAGACATGGTTAAAATTTTGATGGACAATTTAGCAACTAACAGAACAGTGTATCAGTACCACTAACTTCTGGTTACAGGGTTTATCTAAATTTTGTGTTTTACAAAGACTGATCTACTTGAAAAATACAAATATATTTAATATACAGGAGCCAGCAGCATCACATCTCTCTATAGAGGATATATATATATATATATATATATCTTCTCTCTCTCTCTCTCTCTCTAGACATATATATATGTATATTATATATATATATATATACTCTCTCTAGATATATATATATATATATATATATATATATATATATATATATCTAGAGAGAGAGAGAGAGTTGTTCTTAGAGTAAATTTTAGATTTCCCATGCGTTGGGGAAGCAGTGTCAGTGACCCCAAATAGCCTAGTCATAGGATACATACAGGGTACTAATTGCATTAGAATCACCTAAGACAATAGCTGTTTAACCATAATTATGAAGTCATCTAAAAGACTTTATATAAACAAACTCTTAAATGAACTTTTATTTAGTTATGACTCAGTTACCTCAGCAGCCAAAGCCCTGACAAAAACCAACAGTAATCAAGTAAATATTCATGGGGACTAAGTATGAAGTTAGGAAACTTAATAGCTAAGCTCCATGTCTCAGATGTTGATAAGGGATCATATCCCATATTGTTGACATTAACAGATGGCAGGATCCCACCAATCTGTAGTCAATAGAGCTCCCCTAATATAATGAGCCCAATCTTCTGCCCAAAATGTGGAAGGAGTAGAACTAACATCTCCACTCTGCTGACTTCAATAAAAACTGGAGTTCTCAAGACCTCCAGTGTTTTGCTCCTTTTTGAATTTTCCTTTTATCCTATCTGGAGAGTGCATTTTGGCTTTTTTACTTGACTTTATATGAGTAAATCTGTCCCAACCCTCATATCAGTGCAGCAGCATTCCCGGTGCTCAGCTGCCTATTGGCTCTCTGTGTTTTCATAAACTCTTGTTGTCTTGATAAAATTTTGTATCAATGTGTAGCACCAAAAATTCCTGACAGTTATCTTGATAAAACAAAAACCTTTTTCAAGACAGTTTTTTTGTAAATGTTATCAAGAACAAAATAATATTTTTAAGACAGCCTTGTTGTAATGAACTCAGAGAATTAGGTTTTAGTCTAACATCAGTACAAAACCTTTAATGTAACTCTTAGATTTTAGTCAACTTGATCACTTACATAAGTATTTATAAACTCCATCTATTTATGAAAATCTACTCCATATTTTTATAATAACTTACTTTGTAATCCCCAGGGAAACTTGTCCTTATCCTCTCTTTTTTTGTGTGTGATACTGGGGTTTGAACTCAGGACCTACCCCTTGAGCCACTCTACTAGCCCTTTTTTGTGAAAGGTTTTTTTCAAGATAGTCTTATGGAACTATTTGCCCAGGCTGGGCACCTGGCTTTTTTTTTTTGTAACTTTGAGGACAAACCTTTTTATATAATCCTTTTTTTTAATCCAAAAGTATTTGTTTCCTTTAAACTTTTATTTTTAAAAACCATATTCTTAGTACTTTTTATATGTTTTTGTTACTTGTTGAAAATAACTCATAAAACCTTTTACCTTAAGCCCTTATATTTGTATGAAAAAACCAGAAAGAAAGCAATCTTAAAATTATTTTTGTGTATAAAAACAATTTAAAGCCCATTTATTAATAGACCCGAGTATTATAAGGGAGAATTAAATCCCAGTTTTTATTTATGACAGAATAAACAGGCTAAGGTCATTTCTTTAACTACTCAAATTCCAAGATTCCTGCTGCAGGCTGTGGCCCCCCCTTTTCTTTTCTCTCCTCTGGTCTGAACAGGCGTGTTAATTCCTGAATGCCTGCATCTTAGTGAGGTCAGATTGAAATAAATTTGAAAACTGCTTTTCTTAAAAGTAACAGCAAAAGAGAGTCAAAGTAACAATTTTTTACATTGACTTTGCAGTAAGAAACAGCCTCAAGATGTTTACATATTCATATGCAAAAAGCTTAAGTAGTTTATAACAGACATCTTAACACAAACACCCTGGTTTTTTGTTACCTTGAATATCACATTAACCTTATAACAGCAGTTTAAGAACCATTTTGAAGATGCTTACACATACACACACAAAATTAACCATTCCAGGAAAAAAATGTCAATTTAAGCATGCATAAGATGAGCTGGAATTCCAGGAGCAAATTAAATTTTGCCGAATGCACACACACACACACACACACACACACACACACACACACACACAGAGAGAGAGAGAGAGAGAGAGAGAGAGAGAGTTAGTGTGTGCTCTCAGAAACACCATTTTAAACCATACCCAGAGGGCTATCTGGTGGAATGGTGGATGATGAATCTATTCTCTTGTGAGTCTCCCTCTTTGGAACTGAATTTTTTGTTACCCATCCCTTAACCTCGGTTGTGTCTATTTCACCTGGAATAGCTCAACCCGCTCCCCAGTACTGGAGGTTTCTTGCATTTTATCCAAAGTGCCTTCTTTCTCTCCAAAGTCAGCACTTGTTTTGTGTCTAGACAAGTACTAGTCACACCCACATGACCTCCGGGATGCCACCAAGGAAATATGTTTACCTTGGTCTGTGCACAGTTGCCCTGGCTGCCACAGTACTTTCTATAAGAGCCCCTTCCCCGTGTTGCTAGGGAAGGGCAGAGTGGGCAGATCTCACCACTCTGAGGCCACAGCAGCTAGGCAGCAGGACTGGATGTGCCTTCTCTGAGAAGGGGAACCCTGTGATACCCATAGCAACAAAGTTTGCTGGGTGTTCAGGAGCCAAATTCTCAGAAGTGCCATTCCAGCTGTGCACTGGTGGTTCTTGCCTGTAAGCCTAGCTACTCAGGAGGCAGAGATCAGGAGGATCAAGGTTCGAAGCCAGCCTGGAAAATAGTTTCTTGGGACCTTATCTTGAAAAACTCCTTCACAAAAACAGAGCTGGTGGAATGGTTCAAAGTGAAGGCCCTGAGTTCAAGCCCCCGTACTGAAAAAAAAAAAAAAGAAAAGAAGTGCTGTTCCCAAATGGTGATCAAAGAAAACTGGGGAGTCACTCAGCAAGGCAAAAAGAAAAGTTTTACTTCTGCAGAAGGTGTAGCCACAGACCACAGTCTGATAGGCAGAACACACTGAGTGGGGCGTCATCTCAGTTTTTATTTCTCTGTCCCTCACCCTGATGGATGAGTTTGTGTTCACAATCTGCCCCATTGGCTAGCTATTGTTTGGGGTAAGAGCAAGGTTTCCCAAAGCAGTAACATTTTTACAGTTCAGTGAGAAAGTGATTTCTCACAGTCTTTGAAGATAGGGGATGGGGCAGACATTTTAGTCATCAAGCAGTTTGGATTAAGGTATCTGGCAGTAAATAGCTCTTTGCCTGACTACAAGAACCTTGCAAGGTCAAGCATGTAGGCAGCAATTCTGGGAGGTTAGCTGTCATCTACGTAATGATATATTAACTCATTTGACAGAAAAGATCTAACTTTAGTTGATTATCACACCTTGAACTCAGGATCCTCTTGCTTCTGCCTCCCATGCTGCTGGGATTACAGATGTGCACTACCACATACAGTTCTTGTGGATCTTCAGCAATAAATCATAAATTTCTTTACATACAAGTATCTTCTGTAATGTATTAGAGGTGACAGTGGTATGAAAAAATATCATTGTAGAACAAGGAAAGGAAGATCAGGAATAATAAGGTGTGATTTGCCAAAAAACTTAAAGACAAAGGAAGAAGTAAAGAGGATATGTTGAAAGGCATAGCAATCAGAAAGCCCAGAGCAAAGGCCTGGCCAGATAGGAACAAACCCAGTATATGGAAGACAGCTTGGAGGCTTGTGTGCATGGATCAAGGTGATTCCTTAGCAAGGGGAGCAGTAGAAGTGGACAAAGACTCTCTCAGTTTTGAGAGAACAGGGGTATAATGGTTTGTATAATGGTCTTGCCTTTGTACTCTGAGCAAAAAATGTAACATGATCTGACTTAAGTCTTATAAGATCTCTAAAGAGGTGAAGGATGATAATTGTGGAGGAGGCCTCTTTTTATGGAGACGTGGAAGACAGAAACATATCAAGAACCAGGTGAAATGCAGCAATGGGCCAAGCAAGTGAAATGGCCCAGATGGAACATGAAAGTAAAACTTAACATGAAGTGGGTGGTAAGGGAGGGGGTGGGGGCAGGGGGGAGAAATGAACCAAGCCTTGTATGCACATATGAATAATAAAAGAAAAATGAAAAAAAAAAGAAAAAACTTAACATGAGAGATGTTCCCACATACAGGAAACTCAAACCATGATCCTAGGAAGAAGCAACCAATCAATAATGTCTACAAAAAGGAAGACAGCCAATCAAAAGTAGCCTCATTTAAGGTATAAACTTCACTCTCAACCCTGTCTCTATACACTATGCTCTCTTACCTAGCTGCTCACCATTTGTTTCCTTTTAGTGGCATCCTAATAACTCTTTGCTTTTCCTACTCTTCTGTTTCCATGAATTCTTTCATCAACTTGCAGGTCTGAAATCCACAACAATAACTTCTTGGGCCAGGATAACTATGGGAGAAGGACTGAGAAGTGCTTGGATTCTGGATATATTTTAAAGTAGAACAAATATGACTTCCTGGTGGGTCAAATGCAGGAAATGAGACTATGGAGAGATCACTTCAAGTCCTGAGGGACTGGAGGGAGAAGTAGCCATTGATTGAAACAGTACAGGTTACAAAACTGGGGAGAAGAGAGTCTGTTTAGGGCTAAAGTCGGAGCTTTGTGACTGTATATGCAGACGGAGAGAAGATGTAGATTGGTGAGAATGTAAGTCTGGTGTTCAGGAAAGTGGTCTGGTTTGAATCATAAATTTGGAACTATTCCACATATGAATGGTCTATATACACACTTTGGGTAAAGGCAGATAAAGAAGAGAAAAAAGACTGGGTGTGGAGTCCAAGGCACTCCAAAATTAAGTGGTTTTGACGAAGAGGAAGAATCAACACAAGACATTGGGTAATCACTACTGAGAGGAGAGGAAAGTCAGGAATGTTTGGTGTCCTCAAAGCCATGTGAAAATAGTATATTAATGAGAATGGAGAAACCAGCTATGTTAAATGCTCCCTTTGAACTAAAGTAAGATGAGAACTAAGAAATGACCTTTGTGTTTAGCGACATGGAGGTTAACAAAGTCATTAAAAAGCAGTTTTCTAGGGTAAAGGAAAAATGCCTCATTGAGGTTTCAAGAGAATTCTATTCACATTGATCTCCAATAGAGAATGTATTAAATAAAGATATTATGGAAGTTAATGCAGGAGGAAAATTGAGAGTGTAGTCAGTTCTTGATGGAGAGACTTGATCTACATATTATATGGGAAACATTGAGTCATAGTGGTTAAGAGCATGAGAACTACAGAGGTCCAGGGCTAATTTCCACCTGTAATGGCTCTACCATTTACCGATGTGAAACCGTAATCAGATGCCTTAAACTCTGTGCTGCATAACAATAGGGTTGTTCTTGAATAGCTATAAGCAGTAGTCTTTAGGTTCAACTATGTGGTTTTCCTTTTCTGTGTGTTCATGAAGATTTAAATGGCAACCATTTGAATACATGTTGAAACTAACACAATAGCGTCCATGCCTGTGGATATTTTAATATGAAGGTGGTACAGAATAGAGCTCTTATAAAAGCAAAAGTCATGAAAGATTGACAGAAGGAGTTGTACCTAGAACAGTTCAAGTGCATTTGCATGTTAAGCAGTGACTACATTCAGAAACCATCATATGCATGCTTTTGCACCATCTTAAAAATCTGTCTCTTAGCAGTCTGCATATTAGTTGTCTGTGAGCTTAGGTTAGCATTCAAAGAATCTTCACATTTTTATGCATCTATGAAACTTTCATAAAGCAACTGTCTTGTACTAGTAATGATAAGATTTAAATAAATAGTGTCTTCACATCAACTGCCAATTCTGTATCCAATACCACAATGAAAAATATGCTACTGAGATGTGATATCCTCAGAATGGAAATAATGTGATTTCATAGATTATGCACCCAAACAAAGTATTAATATTTATCTCATTATTGTTAAATTCCAATCTCATTTATACTTTAGATTACAAGTTTTATTACAAATATTTCCTATGAATATGGTGCTTCTGACTTGATCAACTTCAGTAGCTTTCTGCATGAAAATGGCCTGTGAAATCTGTTTTTTGGATGTTGTATCTTCTTTTTCAGAGCAAGGCTTTGGAATGATGGTCACTAGATCAATTCCAGCCACATGCAGTTTTCATTCATCCTGCCAGTAACCTTGGATTTGAAGCTATACAAAGACTGCTGGACAAATTTGGTGAATCTCTGTCAAGGGACAAATTATATGATTTTTACAGTTTGCCTGGAAAACAAGGCAATTTTATTATCTATCTATCCTACTAGGTAGAAACTGCCTATAATATTCAGCTTTCTAGCTGTTTTAATCCTTCTGTGCTGTTTTCAGTGAAACAGAGAACAAATATATGCCATCTGACAGTTCCTTGAGGTCTTCTAAGGTAATTAAACCTGCCTTTATGCAAATCCATCACCATATTACAGGGTTGGAAATTTACAGAACCATAACACAGACACAGACTGAAATGGTGTCTTTTGAACTTTGGCATTGCTTTTGCAGTAATAGGAGGGAGAAATTAACAGTAATTACAGACTACATTAGTTGCATAATGCTGTATGCTTCCTATCAGTACTTTATGTTCAGAGCAGGCAAAGAAAATAGTCACCTAGAAATTAGGATAGTTTTCAGGAAAGAGTGCTAATCCTGACTTATATGATTGTTTTGCACTTGGTCTGGTGCTCATATTCATGCTGTATATACACTTGGAGTAGACTGTTTTCTCTGGTAAATTAAGGAAGTGTATATGGGGCATTTGAGTTTTATATATTTTAAGATAAGGTCTGGGGGAGGCAATAGGACCAGTCCATTTTCACATTTTACAGAATGCTGATGACATTTAATATCACATTTTATTAAATGCTGAGGCCTAGATATTGGATTCATTTGTCTATATTGTATTTTTTAGTGCCATTTAAAGAATGAGTGCTGACAAATCCCCTGCTTCTTATAGAAGGAATCAGGAAAGTTTTACCCTTTGAAACCTTGGACCTCAAAGACATGTTTGCTTCAATCCAAGCTCAGGCACCCACTATTCCAGACAAGTGTCTGCAAGATCATAAACACTCTCCTATCTATGCCAGAGAAGCAGTGTGACATACAGAGGGGTGCAGTTGGGAACCCTGCTCCCCAGAACTAGCCTCCTCACCTCAGACAAAGTATTGGATTCACGTGACTCTCAGCTTCCTTAGCAGATAAAAATGAGGTAACAATACCTCTCTGCAGAATTGTTGTGAGGATGAAGTTAGGTTATATATATGGAAGTCCTTGGAATATAGAGAGACAGCATGTTGTGCTCATGGACATAATATTCTTGAATAAAACAGACCTGTGTTGAATTCCCAGTTCTGTCACTCACTACTACTGTGGTCATAGACTCTTGACACTCCCATTTTGGTCTTCACTACCAGCTTTGTAAAATGCTGCTGATGAGCTCTGCTTTGCAAAGTGTCACTAAGAACAACTAATGTACATAAAGTGTGTAAAGCACAGTGTACAGCACAAGGGAGGAACTCAGGCATGTAAGTAATTATCCATGTTTAAACCTAAGTATGCTTTTGGCATAGGACTCTACAGGCTAATGACTTGCTAACTCCAGCCCAGACATTGTCTTTGAATTCCCATCCCATCTACTTGCTTGGCATCCTTGTTACAAGTCTCACGGGAATCTCAAACTTAATAGATCCACCCTATTACTCCACTCACAACTACTCTATTCCTGTAGCTCTTATTTAAGGAGAAGGGCACTTCCATTAACACAGGATATAAAGCCAACGAATTTTGGAATAGTCATTTCCCTCTCCTCTCCCTTACCTGTCATACTCAATTCAATACCAAGTATCATCTATTTTGCCCTAAGGATTGAAATTCACACCTTGCCACAGTCCTTCCCCAGCTGCTCATTTTCTGCTCAGTCCTCCTACCTCAATTGTAAATACCTGGTCCAGTTCTTCTTTCACATCTGAGCTTAGGTATCACCTCCTTAGAGAGGCTTTTTTCATTCACCCATCCTAAATGGGTTTGCTCTGCTTGTTTCCATCTGTTAACATCCTACACTTTACTTTCATAAATACATAATAAACATTTATTTATTAATGTATTTAATTTATTAATTTGCTGTTAATCTGTCTCAATATTAGGAGTTCCATGAACTGTACCTGTTTTTCTCATCTGTGAATATATTTCAATTTGCACAGAGCCTGACAAAGAGTCAACACTAAATTAATTTTGATCAGATTGAGTAAAGAACTATAATTTATAATAATTTGTTTATCTTCTCCTACATATATACAACATTATCAAAATGAATTCAGGATGAATATTCATTCTTTTATATTTCATTCACTCAACATTCTGAGGTACCCTAGTCCCTGAGATAGGGCAAAGGGTAAACTAAGATGGAGAAAAAGATAAACAAAAAAATCACAATATATAGAGTAGTTAATACTTTAATCGTGCTGTAAGCACGGACTTTGGAGGAACGAAATAATTCAGATGAGGAGTTTCAGAGAGCAGAACATATAGCATGGGGACATGATAGCTGGGATCTAGAGAAAGTTGATTTTTTGAAAGTCCTCCTCAGAAAATAATGTGACAGAACATGAATATCCTTGGCTAATGGCCTCTAGAAAATCATGAATCCAATTGGTGCATTAGAAAAAGAAATTAGAAACAAATAGACTTATTAATAGCTAAAGAAACTATACAATAAGGGACAGTGTTATGTCTCACATTTTTTCTTTTATGTACAATCTTCAAACAATAATATCTCCATATATGCTTATTTCTTTCTTAATGTTTGCTGGTACCTCTTTTCTGCTGATTGACTTTTGGTACCTGAATATTCTTTTCCTTTCAAAGTTATTGACTTGGGTGAATGTTTATTCAATGTGTAAATATTACTCTTCTGGATAACATTCCATGAACCTTTTGCAGGCACTTTCTAAGCCAGTGACAATACTTTCATGAATACATAGTTTGCTTATTACACATCCTCCTAATTCCTTTAATGGAAATATCAGTCTAATTATAAAGATAAAAGTCCAATGTGAAAAAAGCCCCAAAGCCACAAAAAAATCTTAGAGGAACTAGGTTATTAAAAGCATTAATAACTTTGAGGGACTAAAAGACGGAAATTTTCCCCCTTGGTAATCTATTTGACTTTATGTAACAAGAGACAAATGTCAAGGAAATAAGTCTTCTATGTATCACCACTTACAATTTTCTACTCAACCTTTAAGTAATTTTGGTATTATGTAACCATACCCATATTCATCCAAAAATTATAAAAAGCCATTTAATGAGCAGAAATTGAGGAAGCAATACCAACTCTGGGCTTCAGCCCAGGTAAACATTTTGTGGTAGAGCAAAACAGGGCATCAAAGTATGAAGGTTATTAGTGTGTCTGTTTTGAACTTGGTGTTGTAAGACTCTCCAAACTCTATGTGGGTGGAAAACACTGAGGTTCAGGCTGAGACAGAAACTGAAATTCTCTGCAATCCCACACAAGAACATCTTGTTTTTCAGTTCAGAATCTGGTAAACAAGCTTACTCTTATGATAAACAGACATTGGTAACAGTGCCTTGCAGGAATTCTGCTGCAGATTTGCGAAAGCACGAACCTTCAAACGCGTACATAAATTATGTCCCCTCAGAAACTAAGTTTCCCATATTGCTCAGAAGCATATCCTTTTTCTTGTTACAATCTTCTTGGCCTATTGCAAGGGATGAGTGACTTCATATTTACCTCAGTGACAATAGAAGAAGGTGAGAAGGACTGCGTTCTCTGCTTTCAAAGTGTCACCTAGAAATTATTCCCCAGCAGCTAAGTACTTTAGAATAAAGTCATTTTCTATGCTATGCAATAATTAGTTGAAAATGAACATTTTAGTCAACATATCAGTTGTTTTATTTTTATTTGTCAGATGATATATTTGATCAAAAATGTGGAAGAGCAAAATTAGTTGCTATTTTTTAATGACAACTTGCCAAGCAATAGCTTTGGCATTTTACATACATTATTTATTTTGTTATCTTATTTATTTATTTTTTATTATTGTTGTTCTGGGGGTATTTTGTGACATTTACAAAAGTTCTTACAATTTATCAAAGTGGCATCTTACATATATTATTTAATCATGACAACAACTTTGTAACATAGAAGACAATGAAGTTTCAAAGTTGAAGCAATAGAAATATAGGACTAGTTATATGAAAATTTACTGAGCTTTTAAAAAGGCCATTTAAGCTTATAACTTGGAATGATGTTTACCTTTTGAGACAGGATCTTGCTATGTAGTTCAGCCTGGCCTTGAACTCCAATTTTCCTGTCCTAGTCTTGGTTTGCTGGGATTTCAAATATGTGTCGCTATACCCAGCAGTAGAAATATTTTTGAGTTATAGAGGCTTCTATGAAAATAAACAGAAGTAAAACATGTTTTGTTTTCCACTAAAAATATCACAGCATTTGAGATAAGGAAATTATACTTGGACAACTTGCTTATATCAAGGAAATTTCTGAAAACATGGAATGTGACAGAAAGTTTAATAATTATCTCATGAAATTAATTCACATTTAAAAAGTGGAAAAATTTCACCCCAAACTCTTCTTTTTCCTGATTTTTTTTACCTTCAGTTATATATTGGCTGTTTTTGTCAGCATATGGAAATTAGGTAATAATTCATGAGATTTATTTCACTCAGTTGTGGAAAATAAATAAGTTATATAGGTTTCAGAATGTCTTAAAATTGAAAATCTGTAGCACCTAACTCGAGGCTATTTATAAACAACTGTAAAGCAAGACAATCAATATTCAGACTTTTTTTAGTTAGAAATAGTTGAGGACATGGCAGGGAGATACAAAGAGTGCAAGGTCAGAACTGCAGAGATGGGGGAAAAGAGAAAGTGATGTTACTCCCTGAGTGTGTGTGTGAGTGTATATGTTTTCAGTGTCTGTATTACCAAGCAGTGTAAACCTTGGGAGTAAGGAAGATTGGTGTAAGCTCCAACGTACTCCTTTTGGATATTTTTTCCCCTCAAGGATGTCTATTTTAATCATGAAAAAAATATTTAGGCATGTAAGTATATTTTGTGGCTAAAGTATTTTTCCATTATTTTTCAAATGTACATATTCATTTTGAAACATTTTAGATAAGCAAATACTAACTCACTTGTAATTTTATAATCTATAGTTAGTACCTATTGGTATTTTGCTACATTCCCTTCTTGGTATACGCCCTCCTTAATAATACATGACAAGTTGATAAATAATCTTTTTGTATTGATAATAGTTTTTAAACTTTGTAAAGTTTTCAATTTCAATATATAGGCAAATTTAACTTACCAACTTAATTTCCTATTGTTGGATACTTAGATGGTTTTAAATCATGTGTATTAAATAAATAGGCTCAATCTTGCCTATAGTATTCATACTAAGCTTCACCAGGTTTCAGTATATGCACACATGAAGGTTTAATTATCATTGGAAATTGCTCCTTCAAAATGCCTGAACTGTGAATTCTCTTTACACCATTACAGAATCCCCTATACTGATATCATTCTATCTAAGTTCCTCATAATGATAAAATGAAACAGCATAATGTCTACTTTAAGTGACTTGTTTACCTGTAGAATAGTTTCTGTGAACTGAGGAATGTTTGTGAAAAATCTGAAAGACAAATCATATCAGACAGCACATGAGCTAGAACTTGAGTTTTATTTCATCAATTTTATGGGATTACATCATCCAATCTACACTACTAAGGAAAGGAGAAATGTTTGAAACTAGAACAGAGGTTTGCAAAATTTCTATGTAAAAAGCTAGATTAATATTTTAGGCTTTTCAGGCTGTACAATCTCTCACTCACACTTAACTACAGTTGTAGTGTGAATGCAGCTATAGACAAAATATAAATGAAGGGGTGGAGCTATTTTTTAAGAAGCAGATGAATTTTTTTTAAGGACAGGGAACATTTCATAATGCTTCTTCATCCTTGGAGTCCTTTCTTTATCATTTTTACATTTACTCACATGTGTATACATTGTTTGGGGCACCTACCCCCTCCCCCCCATACACTGCCAGGCAGAACCTGTTCTGCCCTCTTATATCTGATTTTGTTGGAGAGGAAACATTAGAGATATAAGTAAGACATAGTATTCTTGCTAGTTTGAGGAAAAGATAGCTATACAGAGAGATTCCTAGCATTGCTTCTATGTACATGTGTATTGCAGCCCACATTGGTTCATCTCTACCAGACCTCTTCACTACTTCCTAGAACCCTTCTCAGAGTGACCTCAGCCAGTTCAAGATTACTATGTTCACTCCTCTACAGTGAGCACATCAACCACATTCAAGTTTTAGGTTTCCTTCCCTTTCCCTATTCCTCCTGTGTGCATTATCCCCTTAGTGTGTGACCCATGTCCAATAATATTACTGCATTTGTTTTAGGTCTGTAATCCACATATAAGGAAGAACATGTGATTTTTAGTCTTCTGAGCCTGGCTAACTTTGCTTAAGATTATGTTCTCCAGTTCCATTTATTAAGTTGTGAATGACAAAGTTTCATTCTTCTTTGAGGCTGAATAAAAGGGACAATGCATCAAAAGGAAATAATTATCAACCTATATGCATCCAATGTCAGAGCACCCAATTTCAACAAAAATACACCAAAGGACTTAAAAGCACATATAGACTCCAAAACAGTGGTAATGGGAGACTTTAATACCCCTCTATCACTAATAGATAGGTCATCCAAACAAAAACTCAACGAAAGAATACTAAATTAAATGACACCATAAATCAAATGGACCTAACTGATGTCTACAGAGTATTTCATCCAACAACAGCACAATATACATTCTTCTCAGCAGCCCATGGAACTGTCTCCAAAATAGATCATATCTTAAGGCACAAAGCAAGCCTCAGCAAATATAAGAAAATAAAAATAACCCTCTGCATTCTACCTGATCACAATACAATAAAACTAGAACTCAACAACCAAAACAACAGCAGAAAATATGCAAATAATTGGAGGCTGACTAACACATTGCTCAACAATCAGTGTGTCATAGAAGAAAAAAGACAGGAAATGAAAAGATTCCTGGAACTTAATGAAAATGAAAACACGACCTACCAGAACCTATGGGACACAGCAAATGCTGTCCTAAGAGGAAAATTTATAACCATGAGTACATATATTAAAAACACAGAAATAAATGACCTAATGCTACATCTCAAACTCTTAGAAAAAACAAGAACAAGCAACACACAAAACAAGCAGAAGGGATATAGCTTTTTAAAATAACATTTTAATTAACAACATGTGACAACTATAGATAACATTTGGCTAGCAGACTATAGCTTAGCAATCTCTGCAATAGAATATGGAGTTTCTTGTCCCCTAATTAAATCTCAGATTGACAAATGACCCAGAAAATGAAACTCAAGAGAATTACACATTGTTTATTATTAGACTGTGGTGTTCTCTGGATTTTTAGTCTCAACCAACAAGAAGAAAACACAGTGCTGCCTCATTTTCTACTCATTTGTCTACTTTCCTCCAGTTTTTAGCTGAAGAACTCCTCTTAGATTTATCTTTCTAGAGCAAGGCCCAAAAATCTTTCAAACAATAAAAATGAAAAAGAACATCCCCAACTCATACACCCAAAATACTGTTCAAAGTCCTTCCTGATACAATTTCACTGTTCACACACATTTGCTCACACACCAACTTATAGATCTCTGCCATTCAGGACACTTATATTTAGAATTCTTCCAATACTGCCATCTATTTTACTTTCTTACTTTCACGTGGGTATTTTTCTCCAGTGTTTTTTATTATTTTTTTAATGCTAACCTCAAATTTTACCATTCCATTTGTTGTAGATTCCCCAGCATAGTATGCTGACAACACAAACTTTTATAAAATTTAATTGAATGTAAAAAAAATAGATTTAAGCATTTAAGTCTCTCCTCCTAACATCATGCATCAGGATGATGCTCTTTCTATATACATTATTTCAAAATCTCCCTGTGCGAAATTCACTGCTGCTTGTGTTGTCTGTAGAACCATAAGATTTAGGCCTATCCTGAGTGACTTAAAAAAGTGACATCAGCAAAATGATGGCGTAGGAGTCAGATCCTCACAAAACATTAGTTTGAACAATCAGCTATCTCTAAAGTGCCTTTATAAGAGCTAAGAAATCCAGGTGAGAGATTTGGCATCAAGGTGAAGCACAGAAATAAGAAAATATGCATTGAAAAGAGTAGGGAAGAAAGTTTCATATTCCAAACACATTTTGCAAGACCTGACATGAAAGCCAGACAAGGGCACTATAAGAAAAGAAAATTAGAGGCCAGTAAACAGACACAAAAGTCTTCAACAAAATGCTAGCAAACTTAGTTCAATAACATATTATAAGAATGACACACTATGATCAAGTGGGATTTATCCCTAGGTTGCAAAGATAGTCCAAATATGGCTCAACACAAATCAATAAATGTGATATGCCTCAGTTACAGAATGTTAATTTACAGAATAAGGGATCAAAATCATATGATCATCATAACAGATACAGAAAAAACATTTAAGAATATTCAATACTATTTCATAATTTTTAAAAAACCCAGAAAACTAGATACAGAAATCATGTTTCTAGAGGAAATATATTCTCAATATAATAAAGAACATGTATGAGATGTGAGCATCACACTGAACACTGAAAATCTTTTAAGATTAAGAAGATAAGGATACCAACTCTTGAAACTTCTGTGCAATGCAGAACTAGCAATTTGGCAAGAAAAACAAATAAAAGACATCCAAATTGGAAAGGAAGAAATAAAATTGTGTCTTTTTTCTTAGGACATGACCTGACCTATAAACAATCTTAAAGACTATCAGAAAACAAAACTATTAAAAGTAATAAACAAATTCAGTAAAATTACACAACATAAAATCACATGTAAAAATTAGCAGTTTCTCTGTACATTACCAACAAACTATACATGCAACCAAGAAAATAATCCATTTTAATAGTTATAAAAATATCTAGGAATAAATTTAAAAAAAGGGGTGAAAGATCCGTAAACTGAAAATCTGTGAAACATTTATGAAAGACATTGAAGAACAGCAAATACTGGAAAGCTATTCCATGTTCATGGAACACAAGAACTAACATTGCTAAAATACCCACACTATGCAAAGTGATCTACAGATTCAACATAATCACAAAAAAAAATTCCTATGACTTTTTTCACAAGAATAGGTAAAATAATCCTAAATTGTGAATGAATCACAAAAGTCATCAAATAGCCAAGACAATCTTAAGAAAAAGTAACAAAGCTAGAGACATCACACTTCCTGATTTCAAAATATACTACAAATTTGTAGGAATCAATATAGCATGGTACTGGCACCAAAGCAAGCACATGGCCCATAGAGTAGAATAGAGAGCTGAACAATAAATCCACACATTTATTTATAGCAAATTGGTTCTCAACATAGATGCCAAGACCATGCAGTGGGGAAAAAATAATTTCTTCAGTAAATAGTGTTGGCAAAACCAGATACCTGCATGCAGAAGAATGGAATTAGAACCTAACTTTACACTGTACACAAAAAATTGACACAAAATGGGTTAAAGACTTAAATATAAGAACTGTAAAACTCCTAGAAGAAAATGTAAGAGGGAATGCTTCTTGCTATTATTCTGAGTATGACCCCAAAGCATAAACAATAAAAGCAAGTGTACAAAGAGACCGCACCAAAGTAAAAAGATTCATCATAGCAAAGGACAAAAATTAAAAGAATAAAGAGATCAATCAAGCAATTAGAGGAAATATTTGTAAACCATACATCTAATAAGGAGTTATATACCAAATATATAAGAAAATCAGGCAACCCAACAACTAGAAAATAAATAACCCAGTTTAAATGTATGTAATTAACCTGAATTCTTACAAGAAGACAAATGATCATCATGTATATGAAAAACGCTCAATATCACTCATCATCAGAGAATTGCAAATTGAGCCACACACAGCTACTATAAAAAGACAAAAGATAGCTATTATTGAGGATGTGGAGAATAGGAAAACTTTGTGCACAATTGGTGGGAAAATAAATTGGTACAGCCCATTATGGAAAACAATATGGAATTTCTTCAAAACTACAAAAAATATAATTACCATATGATTCAGCAATCCTACTACTGGGTATATATCCAAAACAGATAATGTGTCAAAGAGGTATCTATCTGCACTCCCATGTTTGTTACAGCATTTGTCACAATAATAAAAATATGGATTCAAGCTAAGTGTCCATCAATGAATGAATGGATGAACACAATGTGGTATATACAATCAATGGAATACTACTGAGCTCTAAAAAGAAAATCCTGCTGTTTTCAATAATATGGATGAAGTTGGAGGATATTATGCTACATGCAATAAGCTGGGAACATGAGATCCTACATGCTTTCACTTATATTTGGAATTATTAAAAAGTCAAACTCAGAATCAGAGTAGAAGGATAGTTGCTAGGGGGCTGGGGATGGGGGAAATTGAGAGGGGTTCATCAAAGGGCATAAAGTTTAATTATAGAGGAAGATTATATTACAGAATTCTATTATGTACAGTATGGTGACCGTAGTTAGAATATATTGCATACATTTGCTAAATAAACAGATCTTAAATGCTATCACCACAAAAAGAAAAGCAATAGCTTAAGCATGGCAATCATTTCACAACACACACATGTATCAAAACATCACATGGTACACTTTAGAAATACCAATTTTTATTTGTCAATTATACCTCAACAAAACTGAGGGGGAAAAGTTCATTCTTAGCAGGGCTATTATTCAACAAGCTAGTGATTAGAATAGAAAATGAGTGCCATGCTATTTTAAAATGAAACAAAAGGAAGGTGATAATAACAGATTGGAAATTTGGGAAACATTTCCTGGGAGGGAAAATGCTTAAGATGAGTCTTAAAGAATGAATAGCACTTAGGAGAAAAGGGTTTCCCAAGGACTCAGGAGTCATAGAGAGAATGATCCCACCATGGGAATGGAACTTGACAAAGCTGAAGCCCGTTCTGCACAGTGGGCATTGTGGAGACCAGGTGACAAAGGAGGGCACTTTTACATCTGTGAATGGCTTTGGTTGCCTGCTATTTATACTTTACCTCTAAAGAATTAAGTTGATAGAGCATTCTCTAACAACTTAATTGGGAAAATGAAAAATTTCCTAAGACCTTGTGTTTAATTGACAGAAATTGGCGAAGAACCAAAAGTAAATCAATTCTACACAGGTTTCACAGGTGTATTGTTGGTTCTGGTCAACCTGTATTATAAAAATGTTCCAAATCAAAGTGAAAAGAAAAGCTTTCCTAGAGGTTTTAGTTCCCTAACATACTGCTACTGGCTCAAATACTTACCTTTAATCTCTGCTAGACTGTAAGCGCATTCTGGGCTGGTTCAGCCCTGGCTGAGAGAAGTTCTTAAGTTGCTATTTATTATTTCACCATTGTTTTCAGATTATTCTTCATTTCTAATCACTTTTCTACCAAACATTGTTCTTGAGTTTTTTTCCCTCACATTTTCTTCTCCAACAGTAAAGTGTACTAATATAAGGAGGTGGGGATTCTAGAAGACAATTACAGAGTTTGAGTGATTGAAGGAATTCAGAAGACTATTTAAACCTACAAATGAGAAACTTTATCTACAACCATTAAATATCTTTTAATGTTCCATAGCTAGTTATAATAGTAGTGATGCTCATCCTATGTGCTGAATTATCTCCTTTTGCCCTATAGCAATCCTGGCAAAGTGGTTAACATTTCTACTATTATATAAATAAGAAAAATGAGTCATAGAGAGGTTAAGTAATTGCTTTAGGTTCACAGCACTGCTAAACAGTAGAACAGAGACTTGAACTCAGTCCTGTCTGATTTATGTGACCAGTCTCTAAAGGAGTGCTACTCACAGTGCGGTTCATTGAGTAGCAATATGGGCAATTAACTTTATGTGTCAACTTGACTGGGCAAAGGCATGCCAAGATAGCTAGTGAAGCCTTACTTCTGGAAATGTCTGGGAGTGTTTCTGGAAGAGACTGACATTTGAATCTGTAAGCTGAGAAAAGAAGATGCTCTTCCCCATGTGGAGACTGTTAGAGATCTGGATGAGAGAAAAAGGCAGAGGAAAGGAAGTTTTTCTTTCTCTGCTTAAGCTGGGACACACATCTTCTTCTTCTAGGACATCAATATTTCTGGTTCTCAGACCGTTGGACTCAAACTGACCTATCATTAGTGTTTCTGGTTCTCAGGCCTTCAGGCTCCAATTAGAACTGCACCACCTTCAGCACAAAGATGGCAGATCAGGGGTCTCTACAGCTTCCGTAATCATGCGAACCAGTCTCTCATAATAAATCTTTTCCTATTTATGTGTACATATCCCATTATTTCTGTGTCACTGAAGAATCCGATGTCACCTACAAGGTTGTTAGAGATTTACTGTCTTCATCTAAACCTAACAGGTAATGAATCAGAACATCTTTCACTTACTCATTAAAGCTTGAGAAAATGTTCTAAACCACTGTTCTATGCAACTGAGTTCTTAGGCAGAAACTTCATCATAATGAAGTTTATAATAATAAAATTTTATAGTGTTTTATATCTTAATCTGGTAGCATTTATGCAATTATATACATTTATAAAATCATATTGATGTATATTAATTGAACAAAATAATGGACTTCATTGTGTTATCCTCACACATACACATAATGCATTTTGGTCATATTCACCCCCCCATTACCTTTTCCACCAGTCCTCTCTGCTTCCCCTGGTCTCTTTCTTCCCTAATAGTGCTTCTACTTTCATCTCTGTTTGTTTTCTAGACTCCACATGAGAAAAAAAAGATATGATACTTGTCTTTCTGAGTCTGGTTTATTTCAGGAAACATATGATTATCTCCAGTGTCATCCACTTTGCTGAAAATGACATGATTTTACTTTTTTTTGTGGCTGAATAGCACTCCAATTTGTGTGTATGTATATATACATATATACACATATATATATCACATTTTCTTTATATATTCATCTGTTGATGGGTACCTAGGCTGATTTCATATCTTAGCTACTGTGAATAGTGCTATAATAAACACGTCATGATGTATTCTTGAAATTGTTCACTTTACTATATTTATGGCATAGCTAAATTAAAAAATAAGATATCTGTAAGAATATTTATTAACTCAAATATTATTTTAGAGTGTATACATTGGCAAAATCTTGTACTAGACATTGAGGAGAGAAGAGAGTGGGTAGATTCCTTTTTATATAGAACATATGGTCAGGAAAGAAAAACAGATAATACACAAAATATTATAAAATAGATTCATAATTATAATCAAAATAAATGCTATGGAAAAAAAGTGAATGCAATAAATCTTTGGCCTAGAAAAGGGATAAATAGTGAAAAGGGAAGAAAGCACATAATCAATAGAGAGGTATTTTGAGAGGTTAATAAAAATGCTATAACCAAAAGCTTTCAGAAACCTACCCCTGTATTTTCTAAAGTCCAATTGCACACTATTCACTAATTCAGAATTTGTTTGAATTATAGAATTCTAAATTTATAGAATATAACTACTGTAAATATCAAGAATTAACATTTGTGTATGCTACACATTGACATGTTGCATTGAACAGATAGAGAAAGCCTCTGTAATTACATCAGCTCTCAGTTCCCTAGACAGAATGTGCTAGAGCCTTGACTGTGGTTCTTTCCCCAAACACACATTGTGTATGTACTATATAACATACTCCTACAAGTCCTTGGAGATGCAGCAATCATCAACACAAGGCCATTACGGTGTGGTAGGTGATACAGGGAATTAAATATGAAACAATAGTAGAGTGTGAGTGTTGGTAGATAGCAGGCATTCCAACACCAAAGGAATATTGTCAGCAGCTTCAGTGCTAGGAAAAGAGATATGTTGAAAGGAAGGAGTGGGAGAAGAGCGCAACTATGATATTTAAGTATTTTACAGAGATTTACTTATATCTGGATGTGTTTGAAGTCCTTTCTACCTTGAGGCTTCTAAACTACAAAAACTGTAGCTGTGCTGTGAGAGGAAATAAGTCTTTCATCAGGTTATTCTGTGGAATTTGTGAAAATTGCTTTAAAAATTATTATAAAAATAGGTGAGTTGACAAATGTAAAAGTACTTTTGATTCTCAGAGGTTTTATTTATTAAAATAGTCTTTTAAAAATAGGCCTTATTTTTAGAAAAATAACTCCTAAAAATATTTATGGAAAATTGGGAGGATAGTATATATACCTCATACCAGCTTCTCATAACAATTAATATCTTAAATTAGTATTGTACATTTGTTTCAATTAATAAAATACTGATACATTATTATCAATTAAAGTCCATAGTTTATTCAGATTTGAACCACCAAAATTGTGGTCTAAATAAGCCTTTTTCTTTCTAAATAAGCTTTTTTTCTTTTCTTCTGCGAACTAAATTACCCTACATCAGGTATCTTATTGTAGTGATGAAAAGTTGACTAATACTGAAAATCAGTACGGAAAAGTGGAACTGTCACTGTAATTATACCTGAAAATATTGAAGTGTTGTTGGGGTTGATTAATGGGAAGGACTCAGTTGGAGGAGTAGGCTAGAAAAGCTCACAATGCTCTCAGTGATGTATCACGGATGATCATGTTGAGGGCACAGGAGATAGGAATCTAGGGAACTAGTCCCATATGGAAATGAGGATTCCACTGGAAATTAGAAGAAAGGCCATCATCATCACAGGATGGCAAAGAATCTGGCTGCATGGTATCTGCACCCTATGACTTTGTTAATAGACAACTTAAGGATGATAGACTATTTTATTTCACAGAGGAGATTTCAAGACAGCGAAGCATTCAGGAATCATTTTCCACTTGTAGTCAGTTTTACAGTAAGAGTTGGGATCAAAAAGGAAAAAAGATTTGGAAAAGTCCTAGCCTGGCAATGGAGTGGGGGATAAAATTGTGTGCAAGGATATAGCCAAAGGGTATGCACTTGAGTAGAAGCTTGTCAAAGAAATTAGTGAAGATAAAAATAATACAAGTGCTTTGCATCAGGACAATAGACACTCCATGGCACCTCAGAAATCCACCAAGCTAGCATGGTTTCAGGAAAGAGCACTGGGGTACTCTCAATGCCACAGGGCCCATTAAGATTCTGGCTTGCCTGTGACGTGTTCTTCATAGCTGTGGTTCAAGTAGGCCCAGACCATAGCTTAACACTAGCCACAGACTTTTATTTCCCAGTACTGGGGGTTTGAACCCAGTGTTTTCCTACTGTTGCTCAGGTTGACCTTGAACCCATGACCCTGCCTCCACCTTCTGAGTAGATCGGATTATAGATGTGTGCCACCAAGCCTGGTCCTAGCCTCAGACCTTGATGTTATGCATGTGGTGCTGATTTTGCAGGTGTGTAGAACGTAAGAGTTACAGGGTCATGGCATCTTCCACCAAGATTTCCAAAGAAAGCCTGGAAGGCCAGACACGGTTGCAGTCCCTGTAAGGAGCCTCTGATAGAGTAATACATAGTATAGCTGTGGGAGCAAAGTTGAAACCCCAGAGAAGTAGAGAAAAGAGAAACATGCCACACAAGACTTGGAAAGATGCATATATCTGCTTACAGCCTCAGAAAACAACCGTGTGGCCTATGACTACAGGGGCATGGCTGTCCAAGTCTTTGATGGCTCACCACTCCCAGCAGTATACCCAGGAGTCTGGACTTGGAACTTTAAGACTCAGTCTGCCTTGCTGGGTTCTTTCTACTTACCTATTCCTCCATTTTGGGATAGAAATATTTTAGAAATATTTGCCCCATGCCTGTTCCATCATTGTGTCTCAGACATATATAACTTCTCTTTTGATTTTGCAGAGTCCCATAGCTAAGTTTGCCTTGAGTCTCAGATGAGACTTTGGATTGGTGCTGGGGTTTGAACTCAGGGCCTCATGTTTGCTAGGCAGGTGCTCTACTACTTGAGGTACTTGACTAGCCCTTTTTTGTGTTGGGTATTTTTAGATAAGGTCTCATGAACTATTTGCCCAGGACTAACTTTGAACTGCAATCTACCTGATCTGTGCCTGCTGAGTAGCTAAGATTACAGTCTTGAGCCACTAGTACCTGGTTTGGACTTGAACTTTTAAGCAGTGTTGGAACAGTCAAGAGTTTGGGAAGAAAGAAGAGATATATTTTGCATTCAGCTGAACATAAACCTTGGGGGTAAGGTAGTTTTGTGGGCCTCCTTGGTAGCCCTTGAAAGAGGATTCTTATAGAAGCCTGAGTTTGATCATATCCAGTCTCTATTTATTTAAGTTTTTGGTTTCTTTTACCAGTTTTTTTTAAAGATTTATATATATAGGTTCTATACATATTTTGTTTTGTTTGTATTGAAATAATTTGCTTAATTTTGGTGCTTTGTAAGTGGTATTGTGTTTTCAGTTTCAAATTCTAATCACCTATTATTGGTATTTAGGAATATAATTAAATTCTGTATGTTAGCCTTGTATCCTGCAAACTTACTATTATGACTTATCAATTACAAAAATTTTTTGTCTACTTTTAAGATTTTCCAGGTTGTCAGTCATGAAATCTGTGAATAGACCATTTTATTTCTTCCTCCCTAATTTATATACCTTTTGTTTCCATTTCTTATTGTGCTTGCTACAACCTCCAATGTAATATGAATAGGACTAATGAGAGAACAATGACCTTAACTATTTGCATTTAGAAGATACAGAATTGTCTTCAACAATAAATTTTGAAAGATGTCTTTTTTTAAATAGATATTTTCATAAGAGTCTTACAGTTTCTTGTGATTCAACATAACTATATCTTTGTTTCTTATATTTCTAATAAAACTTATTGTTTCTTATATTTCTAATAAAACTTATTTGTAACACAATTTTTCTTTTCTTTTGTGAAATTCTTTTTATAACCTGTGTGAATTCTCAGAGTAGAAAAGAAATGCAAAGAATGAAGAAAAATTGTAAATCATATATATGATAAGGGATTAATATCCAGAATATATAGAGAACTCCTAAAGATCAACACAAAAAAGCCAAAGTCCTGAGTTAAAAGTGGGCAAAGGACTTAAGAGTCATTTCTCCAAAGAAGACATGCAAATAATCAGGAAGCACATGAAAAGATGCACAAATCACTAAGCCCTAGGGAAATGCAAATCAAAACTACAAAAAGATAAATGATACCTCTCCAAAAACCAAACATAGAAAGTGTCTAGAGAATGTGAAGAAATTGGAGCTCTTATGAACAGATAGTATAGTTGCAAAATGATACAGCTGCTATAGAAAACCATGATTAGTCAAAAAAGCTAAAAATAGAATGACCACACGATGAGCAGTTTCTCTTCCAGGAATATGCATGATGCATGGACAGCAGCATCTTGAAGACACATTGATACATCACAACCCTAGAGGCATTAATCACAATAGCTAGACTGTGGAAGCAACCCAATTGTCAACCAATGTATGAATGGATATGCAAAATGTGTTACATATGCACATGGGAATATTACACAATCTTAGAAAGGAAGTTATGGCATATGCTAAACCATGGATGAACCAAGTGAAATAAGTCTGTCACAAAATGACTAACACTGTAGGATGCCACTGGTATGAGGCACTTAGAGTAATCAAAACCATAGAGACAGACAGTAGAATGATGGCTGCCAGAAGCTGGAGTGAGCAAGGAAGAGGGAGTTACTCTTTATAGAGCTTCAGTTTTAGAAGACAACAAGAATTATAGAGATGGATGGTGGTGATGACCACACAACAATATGAATGTAATAACATTAAACTGACACTTAAAATGGTAAATTTTATGTTATGTGTATTTTACCATAAGGAAAACTTGAGACAATTATTTACAACATTCTTAATATGAACATAGTAGCATCAATATGCTGATTATAAATGCAGTCAAAAACAAAGTTTTGACATACATAAATTACATATGAAAACGTCAATAAAGTCTAGCTATATATGAATGGGAAGAGCATCGGACATGATGGTCTTTTCTGTTAGTCTGTAGCTTTATATATATGTACATATATATATAGATATATTTTAAAAAGATGCTGCAGTTGCCATGGCAAACTTTGGCTCTGCTGAATGCTGACGCCTGGTACATAAACCTAGAATCTGATGAAACTGTGTAATTTTTAAATAAACAGGCATCTTTTAGTCATTCACCTAATGCAGGTTTAAGATTCTATTATGTACAGCTGTTTTATTTAATACAAAAGAACAGATAGCTAAATTCAAGAGACATTAATCAACTACAAACTCACAGATTTAATTTTTAATATCAGGAACCTAGAATTCTAACATTTTAAAGGCATATAAATTATTGAGCAAGAAGTTAAAGAAATTATCTCTTTTTTTTTCAGAGACTGATTTTCTAAGAAGATTCATCATTGCATTAATAAAAATACAGTGCTTTCTCTGCATTTATATCATAGATTATGCAATGGAGTTTTAAATCTTTTTCAGTAACATAAGGCACATCGCACATATTCACAGTTATCCAACAAGGGTAATTTTTAAGTTTTCGGTCATTGGAATACATTTGTATTCATCTCCGTATTCAGGAGTATAATGAATGCATGGTATTCATGTCAATGACATATACTCCATAAAAATTTAATTGTCATTCTGCATTAATTAAGCCTGAATTAATGAACACTTTCAAAGTTTTGCAACAGTTGAATCGCCCGTTCCCATCAAGCGTGACTGAAACAGAATTAGCTCATTCTGAATGCTAAAGCCATCCACCAAAAAAGAAAGAAAGAGAAGAAAAGAAAAAAAGCAAGGAGGGAGATACACAGAAACGTGGACTTCGTCCAATTATAATATTGAGTAAGCTGAGTGCATTGACAGAAATGCCAAATTCCAGGTAGAATTTAAACCTAAGATCAATCTTGTGTGCTCTAAAAAAGTTGTAGGTAGAACTGAGCTTTTTTCTTTTACCATTTTCATCACTATGTAAAAAATTTGGAGCACAGTAGCATGAACTTTGTTTATATTATACCATGTTGGGAGATGTGTCTGCATTCAGGGCTGACTTTCTGAATGATTTGGAGGTGTTAGTGGATGGGATCTAGGGTGAACTTAGATTGTGATGCTACTATGCTTTCCTCATTCAGTTCCAGGGCCAATTCTGAAAGGGAAAACTGGCCTCCTTTCACAAGAGCATTATAATCGAGACTTGAGGGCATTTGACTCATCCAAAGAGTTGCAGAAAAGCAGAACCAGGAAGCACATACAAAATTTCAGACTGCAAATTTAATTTCCCTCGCTCTACCACATAACTAATGCTGCCTTTGAATAATACAGACAGAATAAATGAAAATTGAAACAATCTACTACTGCTATCTCCATTAACGTGATCTTCTTGTTCTATTATTATCACCAACAAAACTTAAGTATCCCAGGAAACTCTTATCCAAGAAGATAAATGTTACAAATTACTTCATTGTTCATTGCAGGAACTTCAAGTCTCAAAAAAAAAAAAAATCAAACAATAGTTTTATACCCAGCAATGTTTTTTGTGAGTCATCGCATCAAAATCCTCCTTTCTAAATTCTAAATTCTAAATTAGCAATGATAATCTTCACCCAATCCTAACCAAGCATGTCTTCTCCAAACTCCAACTTCACAATGAAAGACCTAGCTTGCACTAGACTCCGAAATCTCAGTAAATATCTGAAAATTGTTCTTCCCACCTCTGAGATGCCAGTAAGGTTGTTGAAGTAGTGCTCTCGTCACAGCTCCAACCAGTTTTGTCTTATCAACAGGTTATTTTGATGAAATTTGGGGGAGATAGATTTTTCCAGAAGCTTGCTTGGATTGAACTACAATCAAACATGAGTTTATTTTGTACATATGGAATTTGAGTAGCAGATGAAACTCACACTATTTGCCTTTCAATATATCTCAGTAATTGCCTTCTTAAGAAGACTCCCCTAGTCCCTTACTCCAAATATGAGTTTAGTATCTGTGTTATCAGAGTAGTGTGCAAATAGCTCATCACAGGACTTTACAAAAAAAATCTATGTACTACTAGTAGCATTTGTACAGCATTTTTTTTTGGTGATACTGGGGTTTGAACTCAGGGCCTCAGACTTGCTAGGCAGGTGTTCTATTACTTGAGCCACTGCGCCATCTCTACATGTAGCATTTGTGAGGCATAAAACTCAAATTGCATTACTACTACCCAAGTATTCAGTACAGTTTCTGGAACCAGGACATCACCATTGGCCTCGAACTACCCATCTTCTCCTGCTGCCTTTCCTGGCTTCTTTAGATAGCATCCTGTTTTGTGCATCAGAGCAGTTGTTTCAAGATAAATGTTAAAATGATTTCATTACATATGGAGGTCTGCCTACATAATATCTTTTAATATTTCAATACCTTTTTCACCTTTAAAAAATAAAAGCATGGTTTTTCTATAACTTTTCTTTTATACCGATTATGTGTTTGCAAGGTTTCCCTCTGTTGTGAAAAGCTATAGCACTTTCATTTTTCCTAGCATTTTCATCTACTTGGTGGGAGAGGAGAGGAGTTATAATTAGGTTTTAAGCTCTTGCCCTTAGAAGACAGGAATTCTTACTGGGGAGAAAAACATAATCCATTCTCTTCTTTAGAAGTACACCTTGATTGACCTTTATTGATTAGGAGAAGAAAGGCCTCCTGTGCAAGGGAAGATGGAGGAAAAGGAGTTCTATGTTCAGCTTGTACTGTGATAAATGCTGTGGGTCAGAAGTCTTCCAGGACCTAGGCTAGCAGGCTGGGGCTTATGGATAAAGGCACCACTTAGAAGATATCTGCAAAGCAGATATTCTCCATGTTTTCTCTTCTGGTTTTCTGTTATTTCTCCTTTATTACTTCTGACACTTGTCTTACAGCCTATAGCAAGATTTTGTTTGCAGGGCTTCATCATATCACACAAGAGAGGCAATTAGTATATCAAAGACAAAGCAGTAAGGAGACAGGACAGCAGCTAAAGAAAAGATATTATAGGATGGAGAATACCTAGGAAAGAATTTGGGACAAGCACTATACAGGTATATGAAAGAGCCCTGGGACTGTTCAAGTACAGGGAACAGCCGTGTCACCATAGATACCAGCCCATGGGATGAGCACTGAAGTCATGCTGTCTAGAGATTAAAGGGAAATATGAGACCCCAAAGGGCTAGTGAAATTAGGGATGGACAACTACACACCCAATTATAATTGCTGTGTTTTCCATCTTCCCCACTGGAAGTCTAAGGCCTGGCTTATGTTTTCTCTCTTCTTACATCTCTGTCTTGATATTTCATGAGTGAATGGAACAGAAATAAAGACTGCAGAAATAAAGACTGCAGAAAGATTAAAGAAGATACAGATATTTAAAATGGAGTTGCAGAAGGAAGAAGGTGCAGAATTTAAAATGGAGTTGCAGATAAAAGAGAAAAGTTTATACAAAAAGCAAGGGAAGGAGGTCTTCAAGTTTGGTAACAACTCTTTTAGGGTTAGGAAGTGAAAGAGCCCTTGTTCTGCAGTTCATATGCAAAATCCACCAGTTCTGATTTCACCTTTTAGGCTGCCCCATGCCCTAATCTCTGACTCATGTCTATTCACATAAAGAGTTATTTTCTACTGAGGACAGTTTTTGGTAGCCATGGTAAGGCAAAGAAGAAATATCTGAATGCAGGTGAAGACATTAACAGCTGGTATAATCATGGTCCCTTAGTGTGTCTTCTTGTGATTATGCCTGCAGTTTAGCAGATATAGATGTGAGTTGAGATGTTGCCTGCAAGAATTTTGTTTTTGTTTTTGTTCTTATTATTTTTTGTCCTCAGGCCTTCCTCCCCTATTTACTAATTTTGATTCCTGAAACAGAATTAAAGATGTAATCTGCTTGATCATTATAGTTGGCCAGTGTCCAGCTCTGAATGGAATATACAAATTTAAAAACACATTAAAGGAATAATTATGCATTACAGAGAATAATATATCTGCTTTCTTGACTCTGAAACAAGAATTCATATCTTAAAGAACAAAATAATTAGAATGTTCTTTAGAATCAAATAAGCTTGAAATTTATATACAAGTTTATCATAAAAGGACATCTAGGACCTTGTTCTTAAGTGTGGTCTGTGAACCACAGTACTGGTATCACTTGGAAGCTTACTAGAAGTACAGACTTCCAGCACCATATCCCAGACCAGATAGATCAGAATCTTTATCTTTATAAAGTTACAGATTGCTACGATGCCCATAAATTGCCTCAGATCATTGAGAGTATAGAAGAAAACCCTCAGAGCTAACTCTGGGGCAGTGATAACCTGCAGAAGGTTCAAGTCAGAGATAGGGACCCCTGACCCCACCTGACCCTTCCACTACCAGAGTACTTTGGCTTATGTTTAAATTAAAATGTACTGAGATTCCATGCAAGACTTTGAAAATGTAATCTTTTGCTTAGAGAAAGTTTGAAAACCATCAATCAACATAGCATACAACTATATTGAGGCCAAAAGTACCCTAGAGTATTTCTCAACCTACGAACTAAGCCTGCAAGAGGATAGATTCATATATATGAGTCTACTTTACCTGGATGCTTAGTTCTTTTTTTAATTTTTTATTCCCTTATTCATATGTGCATACATTGTTTTGGCCATTTCTCCCTCTTCCCCCCCCACCTCTATCTTCCCCCCCACCTCTATCTTCCCCCCATCCCTCTGGCTTCCAAGCAGAACCTGTTCTGCCCTTTCCTCTAATTTTGTTGAAGAGTAGACATAAGCAATAATAAGAAAGACATAGTGTTTTTTCTAGTTGAGATAAGGATAGCTATACAGAGAGATTTCTAGCATTGCTTCCATGTACAAGTGTATTACAACCTAAGTTGATTCATCTCTACCTGACCTCTTAACTCTTCTCAGTCACCTTCCCATAATGATCTCTGCCATTTTAAGGTTACTGTATTAGCTCCTCTGCAGTATCGACATCAAACACTTTCAAGTTTTGGATTTCCTATCTATCCCCATTCCTCCCATATGTGCTCTCCCCTTGTCATGTGACTCAAGTCCAACAACATTGCTGCATTTACCCTAGATCTAAAGTCCACATATAAGGGAGAACATACGATTTTTGGTCTTCTGAGCCTGGCTGACCTCGCTCAGGATGATGTTCTCCAGTTCCATTCATTTACTTGTGAATGATAAGATTTAATTCTTCTTCATGGATGAGTAAAACTCCATTGTGTATAAATACCACATTTTTCTTAATCCATTCATCAGTAGTGGAGCATTTTGCTGTTTCCATAACTGGGCTATTGTGAATAGCACTGCAAAAAACATGGATGTGCAAATGCCTTTGGAGTAACCAGAGTCGCATTCCTTTGGATATATCCCTAGGAGTAGTAATGCTGGATCATATGGCAGATCTATGATTAGATTGTTAAGAAGCCTCCATATTGTTTTCCAGAGAGGTTGCACTAGTTTACATTCTCACCAGCAGTGTACAAGTGTTCCTTTTTCCCTATACCCTTGCCAATACCTATTGTTGGTGGTGTTTTTGATGATAGCTATTCTAACAGGGGTGAGGTGGAATCTTAGTGTGTTTTTGATTGCATTTTCTTTATGGCCAGAGATGGTGAGCATTTTTTCATGTGTTTTTTTGGTCATTTGAATTTATTCTTTTGACAAAGTTCTGTTTAGTTCAGTTGTCCATTTCTTTATCGGTTAATTGATTTGGGGAGAGTTCAGTTTTTTGAGTTCCCTGTATATTCTGGTTATCAGACCTTTGTCTGATATACAGCTGGCAAATATTTTCTCCCACTCTGTGGGTGGTATCTTCAGTTTAGAGACCATTTCTTTTGTTGTGCAGAAGCTTTTTAATTGTATGAAGTCCCATTTATCTATCCTTTCTCTTAGTTGCTGAGCAGCTGGGATTCTATTGAGGAAATCCTTGCTTATACCTATTGCTTTCAGAGTGTTCCCTGCTCTTTTCTGTACTAATTTCAGAATTTTGGGTCTGATATTAAGGTCCTTGATCCATTTTGAGTTGATACTAGTACAGGGTGATAAACATGGATCTAGTTTCAGGTTTTTGCAAATGGATATCCACTTTTCCCAACAAGATTTGCTGAAGAGGCACCTTTGTCAAAAATAGGGTGGGCACAGCTGTGTGGATTCATATCCATATCCTCTATTCTGTTCCACTGGTCTTCATGTCTGTTTTTGTGCCAGTACCACGCTGTTTTTTATTGCTATTGCTTTGTAATATAGTTTGAAGTTTGGTATTGTGATGCCTCCAGCATTGCTCTTTTGCTGAGTATTGCCTTGTCTATTTGCAGTGTATTGTATTTCCAAAAGAACTTTAGGGTAGATTTTTCCATCTCTGTGATGAATGTCCTTGGGATTTTTATGGGATTTTAAGGTTCATTCCTTCTATTCTTAGTTTTCTTAGAGCTTTTATCATGAAGTGGTGTTGGATCTTATTAAAGGTTTTTCTGCATCTATTGAGATGATCAGTGATTTTTGTCTTTGCTTCTATTAATGTGCTGTATTACATTATAGATTTGCATATGTTGAATCACCCCTGCATTCTTGTAATGAAGCTGACTTGGTCATGGTGAGTGATCTTTCTGATGTGTTGTTGGATTCCATTTTGCCATTATTTTATTGAGGATTTTTGCATAGATGGTCATTAAGGAAATTGGCCTATAGTTTCTCTTTTTTTGGAGGTGTCTTTGTCTGGTTTTGGGATGAGTATAATACTGGCTTCATAAAATGAGTTAGGCAGTGTTCCTTCCCTTTCTATTTCATGGAACAGTTTAAGGAGAAGGTATTAGTTCTTCTTTAAAGGCCTGATAGAATTCAGCAGAAAATCCATCAGGTCCTGGACTTTTCTTTTTTGGGATACTCTTTCTTGCTGCTTCAATTTCATTTTGTGTTATAGATTTATTCAGGTGATTAATATCTTCTTGGTTCAATTTCGATGGTCATAAGCATCTAGAAAATTGTCCATTTCTTTAGGATTTTCAAATTTAATAGAATATAGGTTTCCAAAGTAGTCTCTGATGATTTCCTTGGATTTCTGTGGTGTTTGTTGTTACCTCCCCTTTTGCATTTCTGATTTTATTGATTTGAGTTTTTTCTCTCCTCAATTTTAGGTTTGCCAGGGGTCTGTCAATCTTGTTTATTTTTTTCAAAGAATCAGCTTTATGTTTCACTGATTCTTTGTATGGTTTTTTTTGTTTGTTTGTTTCTATTTCATTAATTTTAGCCCTTATTTTTATTATTTCTCTCCTTCTGCTTGTTTTGGGTTTTGCTTGTTCTTGTTTTTATAGGAGTTTGAGATGTAGCATTAAGTCATTGATTTGAGATCTTTCTGTTCTTTTAATATATGCGCTCATGGCTATAAACTTTCCTCTTAGGAATGCCTTTGCTGTGTCCCATAGGTTCTGGTAGGTCATGTTTTCATTTTCATTAACTTCCAGGAACCTTTTAATTTCCTCTCTTATTTCATCAATGACCTACTGATCATTGAGCAATGTGTTGTTCAGCTTCCAATTGTTTGCATGTTTTCTACTGCTGTTTTTGTTGTTAAGTTCTAGTTTTAATGCATTGTGATCAGATAGAATGCATGGTATTATTTCTCTTTTCTTATATTTGCTGAGGCTTGCTTTGTGCCCTAATGTATGATCAGTTTTGGAGAAGGTTCCATGGGCTGCTGAGAAGAATGTATATTGTGCAGAAGTTGGATGAAATACTCTGTAGACATCAGCTAAGTCCATTTGATCTATGGTGTGATTTAGTTCCAGAATTTCTTTATTGATTTTTTTGTTGGATGACCTATCTATTGATGATAGGGGGTTATTAAAGTCTCTCACTACCACTGTGTTGGAGTCTATATATGGTTTTAGGTCCTTCAGAGTATGTTTGATGAAATTTGGTGCACTGACATTGGGTGCACATAGGTTGTTAATTGTTATTTCCTTTTGGTATATTTCCCCTTTTATTAGTATGGAGTCCTTCTTTATCTCATTTGATCAATTTCAGTTTGAAGTCTACTTTGTCCAAAATAAGTATTGCTAGTCCTGCCTGTTTTTGGGGTCCATTAGCTTGGTAAATCTTCTTCCAGCCTTTCACCCTAAGTCAGTGCTTATTTCTGTCAATGAAATGGGTCTTCTGTAAGCAACAGATTGTTGGATCTTCCTTTTTAATCCAGTCTGCCAAGTGGTTTCTTTTGATGGAGAAATTAAGACCATTAACATTCAATGTTAGTATTTTAGGTATGTGGTGATTCCTGTCATTTAGTTGTCTTTGTTGTTTAAAGATTTGATTGTGTGCAGCTGAATCAATGTTACTCTCTGATTCCTTATCTTTTCTTTTCCCCTGTCCTCTCATTGTTTTGTTTGCTTTCATTTTCTGTGTGCAGAATTCCTTGACGAATCTTTTATAGTGGTGGCTTGGTGGTCATATATTGTTATAGTTTCTGTTTATCATCGAAGACTTTTATTACTTTGTCTATTTTGAATGATAGTTTTGCTGAGTAGAGTATCCTAAGGTTGCAGTTATTTTCATTCAGTACCCAGAATACTTCACTCCATACCCTTCTTGCTTTTAAGGTTTCCATTCCAACCTCTGCTATGATTTTGATGAGTTTACCTTTGTATGTTATTTGTTTTTTCTCTCTTACAGCCTTCAGTATTCTTTCTCTATTCTCTGTGTTTATTGTTTTAATGATAATATGTCATGGGGTAGTTCTATTTTGGGCAAGTCTCTTTGGTATCCTGGAGGCTTCCTGTACCTGAATGGGCATGGCTTTCTCTAGATTTAGGAAATTTTCTGTTATTATTTTATTGAATATATTATGAATCCCTTTTGCTTTCACCTTTTCTCCTTCTTTAATGCCCATGATTGTCAGGTTTGGTCTTTTGATGGAGTCAGTGAGTTCTTGCATATTCCTTTCACAGATCTTGAGTTGTTTGAGTAATAGTTCTCAGTTTTTCCTTTAATTTCCATTTTATCTTCAAGTTCTGAGAGTCTGTCTTCCACTTGTTCTAGTCTGTTGGAGTGGCCTTCCATTGTGTTTTGTATTTCTCTTTGATTCTTTTTCCTGAGGTTTTCCATATCATGGGTCACTTCCTCTTTAATATTGTCAATTTTTGCCTTTAATTCATTTATTTCTCTATTTATACTGTTCTCTGTTTCACTTTGGTGTTTATTTAGGGCTCCCATGAGTTCATTTATTTGTTTCTGTGTCTTCTTGTATCCTTTAATTTTGCTGTCTTGGAATTTCTTGAGTGCCTCCTGTATGTTTTGGTTGACTATATATAGTAACATCTCCATGAAATTCTCAGTGATTACTTACAGGATTTCTTCTTTGAGAGTGTTCTTGTGGGCATCGTTGGATTCCTTGGCATTGTGTATCTTTGTTTTGTTGGATATCCATTTTCTTCATTTCTATCTGAATCCTGTATTAAATTATTTTAAGGGGGAGAGTGGCTTCCATCCTTTTTTCATCTTTCCATTGCTCTACTTGATAATGTGCAACTATGTTCTTGACAGGCTATTGGTGGTTTCAATCACCTGTTTTCTTTCCCTTGGTTAAATTTTGTTTTGTGTGTGTATTGGATTTTTACATTAGTGTCTGTATGCTATTTCTCTCCCTGGTCTGGGTGTAATTTAATTAGTATTTACTAATTCACAATAGTAAAACTAACAAAACAAAACAAACAAAAAACAAACAAAAACCAAAGAAATTAATGGGAAGAGATACACAAACAAGAAACAAAACAAACTAACAAACAAACACACAAAAAACCTCCTGGTTCAGGAACAATAGAATTTTAGTCTCAGTAGTTCTGGTGTTACCCCTTCAGCATCCAGTCCTGATGTTGGAACTTAAGCAGAAGCTCTTAGTCTCACCAGGTGGTTGGGGAGTCTTGTAAGTTTTCCTTCTGTCTTTCAGTGGCAGCTGCTTACTCAGCTCCTCCCTCAGTGAGGTGTGGCTTGTCCTCAGGTTCTGGAGATCCACTCTGTAACCCACCAGCCATCCTGCTTTGGAGTTGGGTTTTGTTGTGTTGGTTTACTGGGGGCTTATTTCTTTGCCTCACCCCCTTTCTCTGGGGCAAGGTCAGTGTTCCAGCATCCAGCCCCCTGCTGTCAGTGTGTTGTGATGGTTTGATGCTTGTTTTTCAATTTTGCAGAGTAGTTTGACTTCGGATGTTGCTCACTGGCTCAGGAGATGATCTTTGTGGACTGATACCTGCCCTATTTCAGGCAGTGGCTTATTACCCACCCATTGTCAGCCCTTCTGCCTTTCCAGCCTTTGTTTACTGAAAGTTCCTGTGGAGATCAGCTCCTTGCCTTCCCCCTTTCTCTGGTGTGCTTACACCCCCCACCCCCTCTGCTGTGTGTTAGTTTTCAGTTCCTTGTTTATTCAGTTTTTTGTTTTGTTTTGTTTTGTTTGCAGGGTAGGGGGTCAGTCTGCCCAAGAGGCTATGCTGGTTTATCCCAGAGGTGGCTAGGGGAATACTGCATGATGCTTGGTGCTCACGTGTTGGTCTTCCAAATGTCTCCCAAGCAGGTTTGGAGCCTGCATCTGGTGGCTCAGGAGCCTTCCTGTTTTCTCAGTGTAATGTGGTGTGGAGAGGCTTTGTACAGGCTAGGGGTTCAGGGTGTTGAAGTTTTGATTCTTCTTGGTGCTTTATTTCCATGCTCCAGTATCTCAGAAAGAGTTTTGATTTACAGAACTCATGCTGTCTGCTTCTGCACCCTAGTCGCCATCTTGGATCCCTCCTGGATCCTTAATTCTTACTTACCTCTTAACATCTTACATTACTTTTAAAATATACTTAGGTGCCGCCAAAAGAATGAAACACTCATTTAAAAGTAGAAATTTTTGAAAGGAAAGGGGGAATAAATAAAATCTTGATAACAGTCAGCAAATGGAAGAACAGACAGAACAATAGGATCTCAAATATAAATCACAGATACTGGAGAAAGTAGTTTTCCACTCACAGGTGGTCAGCAGCAGCAACTATTCAGAGCAGAGAAGCAGGAAAAAATGTGTTCTAGGAGATATTACAATGTGACTTCCATGTACTGCTTTAGCTATGAGTTTATTTGTCTGTCACAGGAAGCAGAGTGCAGTGGGTTATGTCATTTTTATAACCATAATAATGTTCTGAGCCAAACCAGCTGCCTTGGCCTATTGCTGTGACCTCAAATGCAACAGATGAGGACTGAGAAAGGAACATTAGATTTGGCAATTAAGTGGTTATTGGTAACTGTGGAGAGAGAGCTTTAATTGAATAATAAGGATGAACTCCAAACTGCTAGAGGGTGAGCAAGGGAAGTTAGCAGGATGACAAATTTAGGTACTCTTTCACTGTAATGAAAAGTTTGCTAAGAGAGGGAAAAAACATGTTTGAAGAGACTCTAGGTTTAAAAAATTGTTTTAGGTTGGTGGAAAGCTACACAAATTTATAAATTGAGGGAAATTAAAACAATAGGGAGTAGCACTGAAGAGGGAAAAATGCAGCTGATATTTTCAACATGTTATAATATAATCCACTACATTTTATTGACATGTATGGTATACATTTCCCTAAAGTTATTGCATTAATTACCCTCACACCAATAATGTGTGAGATTCTTCACCAAATCCTCTCCAGCTTTTGACATTTGTTGTTGTTGTTGTTCTTGCCATTCTGCTAGGTGTGCAGTTGTATCTCATTGTGCTGACAGCTTTGGGGTTTTCTTTATTTTGTTTTTTAGTGTCAGAGGGTAATTTCCCATGCCATTCATATAAAACACAATGTTAAAGTCTTTTTAGCAGAAGATCACCAGTCCATGCTTGTTTCCTCACATAGAATGAGCTCCTTACAGACAAGGACTGTGTTACATTATTCTTTATTTTTGCACTACTATTTAACCCAGTGACTGTGTTCAATAAATGCTTGTTTAATTCAATTGAATCAAACACGTTCCTGCTGGCAATTCTATCAGTGGAGAAGTCAGCACGGACGCATCGGCTTCCTCTCCTCTTCTTTTTCCGAGAATCTGTTTGCCAGTGGCACTAAGAGCCAGAAGAGAATTACAGTCCCACAGTAGGGAGAGCAGCATGGTGTATGACAACCACAGGCAGATTGAGGCTGGAAGTCTATGCTGCCTGATATTTAGACATGTATTTCCGAGTAAAAAAACTTGCATATGAGATGAGAGTTTCAAGTGGATTTTTCAATTATATTTCAGCCATCTGGACTTTTTGCTAATAGATATTGCAGACAACTACAATGTGGACAAAAATCAGAAAGTAAAACTCAACATCCAGGGAATAACAAAAGGTATTTATTTCCTTGAAGACAGCATGAGCTGAAGGCTAAAGACTGTTTTATTTCTATGAAGTACTCCCCTAGAAATAACATGAAATTTTTGTAGCACATTGTTTGTGATATACCACACACACACAAATGAAAACAGCTTGGGTCAGAAGTATCTGAAAAGTTTATATATAGGGGTATGTGTGTATACATATATAATGTTTCTGAATTCACATGGAACTGAAACATTATTTGTCAATTTATTTTCAAACACATTGATAAATGTGTTTACAAAAATATGATAAAAGCAGAATGATTTGTGAAATTTACAATAAATCAAGAAATTATTTTCTTGTAACAATAAAATGCATATGATAGAAATATTTTGAAGGAAAAGGTTTTTTTATATATTATCACAAAGCACTTCTACTCTGTGGTAGTTCAAAATTTTTATAAACATTTACTATATTAGAATATAGCCACATACACAGGTCTGATACATGCTATTCATATTGTTGTGTGAGAATGATGCAGTTCTGCCTGTCAGAGTCCATTTGATGTTTCCTCTTATTTCTACGCTAAGATCTGAAAAACAGTACCCTAATCAGAGCATGGGGGAAGTGGGTAATGAAAATGTGCTGAACATCTACTTTGCAAGGTCTACTTCTTACCCCCAGAAAAGTTTTTCATTTCGAATGACCTCTAGGAGACTGTTGATGAGACTGGGGGTATGTTTTGTAGCTCTCTTGCATCTAAGAATGACCATGTATGTTTTAAGTCTCAGTGGAGGAATGTGAAAAAATGTGATGGTGCTGCCTCCAGGCCAAAACTTTTAAGAAGAAAATAAGCCTTCTGTACTGAATTATTTTCCCTAGATCTGAATGTAGAAGCTTCCAAGCCCTAGAATGGTAAAAGTACAAGTATTAAAGTCCCTAAACCACTCAGAGGCAAAGCAGTCATCTCACCAGGAACACCTGCATCACACTGCTACATGAGTGATAACTTCTATTTTGTTAAGCTACTGAAACTTAAACCATTGTAAAACTGAAGACCAGTGATCTCAGTTACTCCAATAATTTAAACCACATTCACAGATCTGGGGGTTGGGGGGGAGGAAGGAAGGCTAGGATTTTAACTGAGGTCAGTTGACTCCAAAGTTTAGACTACAGATGTATCCTATATATCCTTTTAAGTCATAACATAAACTTTTCAGCAGTACGAGTAACCTGGTAGATAATTAAGTTCTAAATTACTTGTTTTATAAAAGAAATCTGTGTGTATGATTTAGCAGCATTCACATAGGTTTTTAAGCAACAAATTTGAGAAAGTAGATTCAATTCCCTCTACCATAATATAAAATGAACAATACTTATTAAAAGAATGCACAACTTATATATTACTTAATGTGAGAGATCAACTCTTGTTATTTTAGACTTTGTCACTTTATTACAAAAGTTTTCCATTGTTTGCCTCTGGGACAGGAGGTATTGCATATGTCACTGTCTCTGTTTGTCCATCATATGTGTCTTCTGTTTGTGTATTTGTAAGCTTTCCACCCTTTGAAATCACCCTTTTGCCATTATGAATTCACATTAACATGCACAAAATGATGTAGAATAAAATAACACCTTTAAACATAGAATCACAAATTGTAGAATTAAGTTATTTAAACTTATTTTGCAGATAAGGAAACTGAAGCTTCAGGAGTTGAAATAGCTATTAATAAAACTGTAGACAGCAAATAGCATTTTCCCATTTTACCAAAAAAGAAAATACTAAGTTTAGAACCTTTTCTATAACCTGAACACACTAAATTTAAATCTAAAAATCCCAGAAATTAAGAAAAATAGTAATAGGGTAGTGTTTGTTGATTTGGATATTCTTCATGGTGCATAGGAAGTATCATAATAAAATAAAGTATGAGAAAATAATTGAGTATAAATAGTGTAAATGTATACTAATAAATATTTAGTGTAAAACTAATTTCATTACTAAAATTCCAAATAACTATTATGTTTCATCCATGGATCCTTTTGATTATATTTTTACAGACCTATTAAAGGAAGCTTTGTTTTAGTTACAAAAAAGTACTTTTGAACCTTTCTATTTTCCTTTTTTTCCCTAACACAATCCCCATGTATCATCAAAAAACACTGTATCAGAGAGAACAAAACCTCCCACAAGACTCTTGCTCATTGTGTAATTACCAAACAAGTGGTTTTATCCATGTATAACATTTGTTTCCAATTTCACTTTAAGAACCCAGGATGTGAATCATAAATCATGAGTCTCTGGACCCCTCTTGCTAGTTGAGCACCAGCAGTGTTCAATTAGCCCAAAGCTTTGCCTGGTCAGGACTCACACCAGTTACTCAACAGTGGGTGTTTGATGGGGAAAAATCTTTCCGGGGGCTTTTAGACAATATTGCTAATGATAGAAAAAAATGGGTCTTGGACTTCAAAAGAAAAAAAAAGCAGTTATTTCATGCTGTTGTTGAAAGTCTGACAGATACACAATGAAACACCAGCAACCCTGAGAATTTTCTGATTGTGGAGACTGGATTAGGAGAGAGATTGATAAGAAAGTGAACTATAAAATCACCACTATTGGGCTGATCTTTCTTACCAGCTCACTAACTTCCATGGACCTAAGAGTATGTAGTAAAAGACACTGAAGTTTTATATGTTTCGTTTAAAAACATTGAGAAAGTAAATATAAAATGTATAATGGTGGATATAGTTAAGCCCTAATTTTACCAAGTTCTAATTTTACAAAACCGTATTTTTAGAATTTGATATGGGAAAAAACAAAATAACAGGAACAAATTATTTGTAGTGACCTAAACCAAAAAGGGGAAGGATCCACTATCTAAATTCTCTGTGTACTGTTTATGGAAAACAAAGTAACATTTTAGTCATAGAAAGAAGTAGAAATTTTCACCTTGGGCCTCAGGGGCTACTTAACTCCAACACCTTCCCCAAAGGACAGAGATTTTGTATAGAAATGCAACACCTGCTAAGCCTTCAGTAGCAACTGGTTTTGGAAGAGACCATCAAGAAAACTTTCCTTATCCTATTCTCTCATTTTTTAGTACTTAAATTCAGTTGTTTTTCCTAAGTAGACACTTCTGCTACTCTAGTGTTCTATACCTCTGCTGCACACTGCTCTTTTAGTTTTTCATGGTTTAGACCCATTTACTTCTCAATAAACAGTGTTTAATAACTATATATGAAGTTATATGTAAATTCAAAGTTCATAACAAGTGCATAAAAATAGAGAAATACATACTGATCTACAACATTTATAATTTTGTGTCAGGAAAGGCCATTCCAGTAGAAATGAAAAATCAAGTAAACATTGAAAAATTTGAGTACTTATTTATCAAAATTTTTGACAAAACTAAAGTACCACAAAGTAAAGTAAAACAGAATAAGTCACACAAATACTTTACCTTCCTAATTTAAAGAATTATTATTGTATTCATAAGAAAAAATATAGACAGAATTGCCATCCCAATGGAAAACTAAGCAAAGGATGAGAATTCACTCCCTTATGGCCCTTACACAATGCTCTTAATATCCCCTAAACACAACTTTTTATACTACATAGTAGTAGGGTCTGATGGCCACAAACATAGACATTGCTCTACTAAATCACAATTTCTGTGGTCTATCTTCATATGGTGATTTGGTTTTTGTTTGTTTGCTTTTGTTTTTTTGGAGATTTTAAGTTGTATGAGGGAGGCACCTGAAACGTCAATATCATTACAGCATTGAGAAACTTGAATGTACTGCCAGTGACCATAAAAGGAGCAGATGTGAGGATTTCTAAATTTTTAGAACTGTGTCTTGCCTATAAACTTAGCAATGAAAAGTGGTCTATCCAGATGTTTGACTACCAGTGGCCATTTCAATACTTTGTAGTAAGTCATCGTTGGCTACCTATAGAGGCACAGAGCAGGCTGACACTGAGTGGAAGTGGCAAACAGATATCACACTACAAGTTATTAGAAAGCTTCTTAACTTCATTAATGAGGCTTCTCATATCTTTTAATGAAGACTTTTAAAAAAAATCTATGGTCTCCTCAATTGTGTTGCACATTATATCTACTGGAATTAAAAAAAAGTGAAAACAAAATGATAGAAAGTATATTCACCAAGGTGATCATGAAGTAATGTAATGTGAGATGGGCACTTTACAAGTATAATTGTCCTGATGGGATGTGATTCTATGGATGAGAGAATAGAAAGTGATTACTATTAGCTTGTTAAATGCTTCAGTTAATGCAACAGGATGCTTCTTTCATCTGAGTATCATGAGTTGTTTTGCAGCAACATGAGCTGGAACACAGATGTCAGGCAAATTATGCCTTTTAGGTCTGGCCCGGGCCCTTTCTAAATTCCGTAGAAATGTGGGCTGACTTTTCCATTCCAAATTGGCATGGGTAAAGCAGATAGGATTCTAAAGGAGGCATCTCTGTAAGAAGAGTGTCTCTCACGATTTAATTTCCATAGCAATTTAAGGAAATGATGTGGAGGCGGGGACAGGCAGCAAGGTGGTAGAATAATTGCTCAGATCTGACAGGGTGTGAGAAAGCTGAACAGTTTCATGTGCATAATATTAACCTCCACACATTTCCAAAATGGCCTCTTTATGCAGCAAAAATATACTCAACATCTATGAATAGTTATTTTGAAACTGAGTGGTATCATTGATGGGTCAGAAAGTGCCACAGGGCATAACAATATATATATTTTCAAACCAAACCTGAAGTTTCTGATAACATGAAGCAAGGTGGTTTAAAAATATATACTGACATCTCTCAAAGATTATGTTTTTGGTAGCTACTGCCTTCTATTTTATAAGAAATTTAAGGTGACAATAGTCAAAATAAAATCGGACTACGGCTATCCACAAGGATGAATTTTTTTATTTTATACTGCATATAGAATATGGCAAAAAAAACTGAGGCTAAAAGAACCTGTGTATATGAAGATGATTCTGTAAAGGCATATGTAAGGACAAAAAGTACAAGGTAGAAAATATTTTCAATAATAACCATGAAGATGAGCAAAGAAATAATTAAAACAATACATTTGTAGTCAGACACATGAGGGTGTGGCCCCAATTCTGCCACTCACCAGTAATGAGAACTGTGTGAATTATGTAACCTCCTGGGATCTCCATTTGCTTATCTAAAATAGCAGAAATAATGCAACTTTATAGGATTAGCATGAAAACCAACACCAACATAGCTGGGGCTTTTCCCAAAGGACCAGATTAAGGAATGTTCCCAATAAATGCTTTCTATTATTTATTATCATTCATAAATAACCACACACTTTTCTTCATTTTATCTACCTTACACACAACTGGATATCAGCATTATAAATTACTAAAAGGAATCACATTATGAATCCTAGTTTCTTGGTCACTAAAAACATTTAATCAACTTTAAAGTGAAACAATACTAACCAAATTATAATTCTTAGTTAATTAGACATGTTTGCCGACTCACTGACTATGCTATAAATACAACCTGAGTCCTTCTGAGAATTACAGCTTAAACTTCAATTCAAAGACAGGCATGGTGGTACCTGCCTATAGTCCCAGCACTATAGAGACTGAGGCAGTCAGTCTCAAAAAAATCACTACCACCAAAAGAACAGTAACAAAAAAAAGATGTTAAACATATTGGTTGAATGAACCAAAGGAATTTTAAAAAGCAAATTCTAGAAAATGAAATTTAAAGAAGATAAAACTTTATATGAAATAAGTTTTTTATATGGAGGGGTGGGGAGAAAAATCAAGCTCCTCTTCAACCACTTAAGTTCCCTGGTAAAGCTACAGGGCGCTGCATAGCTATGGGAAAATGCCCAGATTCATAGTTGGATGTTCCAGCCTTTCCATACCATTTCCATTGGTATTTCTAGCTCTATTCTCCACACAGCATTTATATACCAGCATGTAGCTAAAATGTGCTTCTCACTTTACACACATTATAATTTAAGACCCCTGAAGATATAAACACTGTGTAAAGTTTTCAGAATCTTTCATCCTGTTCTCATGTCATCTCCACATGTCTGAATCATATAAATTCCTAAAATAGCATTGCAAATACCACTTTTTCCACAAATCCATCCCAAATTCACATCTTTTCCCTGAACTCTTAAAGAAATTCTCTGCCTCTTTTTTATAATGGATGTGATTAGAAATTATATCTCCTTTCCTTATATTATTTTCATTTATTCATGTCTTTCTAGTATATTATGAAATCTTGAACATCAGGAACCATGTGAACAGGCAGCAAAATAAAGTAGAAAGGTATAGAACTTAGGAGAGAGACCTCAGTGTCAACAAATTGCAACTTCTCTCTAATCCTTAACTTTCTTGCATACAGTAAATGAAACTATTTAAATAATAAAAAACATCATCGAACATTGTCTTATTTCCTGGTCATTTACCAAATCTGCTTTTCAAGAAAACCAAAAGGAAAAGTTGAAAACATTTTGAAATAGGGCAAACAACTTTGGACTGGGAAACAGAAAATCTTAGCAACATGATTTTTATTGTTAAGTCCTGGAGGCTATGTGACCTCATGCGAATCCTTTGCCAATGGGGTCCTCACTTTCCACTTCTGCAGAATCCTTTGCCAATGGGGTCTTCACTTTCCACTTCTGCAATATGAGATGGGGGAACCAGAAGTATTAAGTTTTTATCCTCCACCACACGTATTCCCATTAGCAATGGTCCCATTCAAAGTGGAGGCAAGGAACAAGAACCAAGGAAAACACAGAAATGCTCATTTCCCATTTCAAGCTCTGAAGACTGCAGTGTAGACCATTCCATGGAAAAGGATGTCAAAAGCTTACCTGTCATTTCCACAACTAAGACTTCCTCAACCACCACTATCCAGCCCAAGGCAGTGTTCCCCATCTAAGAGATAATTTCTGTTTGTATTGTTTTTATGCCACTTTTAACTTTGCATTTTCTTTTTTTTTTTCTCACAAACTGTGCAACCTTTTGAGGGTATGAATCACTTGTACTGTTATTTTCATACTACATAGAGCTTCTGACTCAGGAACTGTTTCATTGTGAATGAATAAACAGGTGAATGAATGGAGGAAGGGAAGGGAAAGAGAATGAATGAAAACTTAAGAAGAAACAAAAGATGAATTACTCAAGCCAAAAGAAAACAGCATTCAAAATACATATAATTCCAACAATGTCTACCTGGTGGTTTCAGTCCTCAGTATGTACCCTTTCATTTTATGCAGATGGTAGAAATTGGTATGTCCAAACTGTTTTAGTTTTGAATTCTCCTGTTCCGTTGTTGGATAGCAGTGAGATCAAGAATGAAATAGGCACCAGCTTCTGCTACATTGTAGTCTTGTCCTTTCCAATCACGAGTACCTAACTACAGGCTAATTTTGCTATCTTGCTCGACAATAATTTCATTTTTAGGCTTTCTCAATAATGAACATTGATCTTTCCACTTACGAAAGTGTTTTGCACATCACACCACTTAAAAAAAACTTGTCAATGACTTCTCATCAGTATAAATTGCAAACTATTGCCAACAACAACGGAAGGAATTGTCTCAGTTATATTGAGATAAGAAGGTAACAACGGCTTCACTGTTGTTGACTCAATATCAAATACCAACATATATTCACTGTTAAAAAAAACTGTGTATAGCTTGCTAAATTCTGTAACTAAATTATACCTGATAGAGATCAATAAATTAGAAGATGTTGTGTGTTGAAGTTTTATCTCTAAGATGTCACTCATTTTAATGAACTGATGAGTAGTATTATCAACTAGCCTGTCTTGAAGGTAGCTACAAAAGTAATTGACCTGGATAACTGAAAATTAAAGAAAAACAAAACTCTACCTGTTTTCTCAACAATGTGGATATGGAAATAGTAGTCAATAAGAGTACTTTCAAGGCTTAACAATTGGTGCTAAATTAAACTTTCTAAAAGAATTTTGTTGTTAAAAATGTGTAATTGCCTCCATGCTTACTATTACCTCAGGTCATTCTAATCATCTTTAATGTACTAAATCAATTAGTTCACACAGTCACCTAAAAAATAGATATCAGCATTCCCATTTTAAATATGAGGAAGAATGCACAAAGAAGATAATTTTATGCATGAAGTCACATGGTTGGGAAATTGTGCTGTTATTACTCACAAGCACTAATTGATATTTGTTGAAAAAATTAGTGAGAATTCATGCCAGTCCAGCCTCCCTGTGCTATACACTCGTACTTCCTTAATTGTGCTCCCCCTTTTCCTGCCATATTCTTCCAGGCCACAGCCTTTCTTCCCAACAGCCCCATCAAAACCTGCTCAAATATCCTTTATTTCCAAGGGACCACCCCCAGGATATTTGAACACTCACTCACACACACACACACACACAAAGGGACATGGACACGTCAGTTTAACTTCAAATATTAATGTAGTAGGAAAGTACATTCACAATTGCCAAAGGAGAGAAATATTTCCAAGGATTCTGAAGTCACATGTGCAGTCTGGCCCTCTTTGCCTTGGCATTCAGTTGACTTGCTAGCCATATGTGTTTCAAACTCTACAATAGGGACACAATATTATAATCAAAGATAATTTATTATTAAGAGATTATAACAATAGTCTGTTGTATTGATCATACATTTAGTTTATTAGCAGATGCTTCTGCTAGCCCACAAGTGGATACAAGAGATCAGAATACGGGGCAAATGCAAAAATTTTTCTCAAAATTGTATAAGGTATGATTGGGGGTGGAGCTCAGTGGGAGAGCACTTGCCTAGCATATATGAGGTTCTGGGTTCAATCCCCAGCAACACACCCACACAAAGAATATAAAACTTGAAGAGTTTAATTAACTTACATAAGAATCTATAGCTAGTTTTAGAAGGTTTAAATTGAACTTTGACTCTAATGCCGATGGTAACCAAGGCTCTGTGATTTCTTTCTCCAAACTGGATACATATGAAGATATAACCATCCTAGTGAATTCAAATAGTATGATTAGTATAACATGGACATATTTAGCAACTTACATGATATTATGCAGCTGTATTTTGGACTGAAAAATTAATGACAACATTTCCTATGCTGGAATTAAGTACTTCATTTGATCCAATTCACTTTAGTAGTACTTTGAAAGCCTCTCAAAATTTAGGACACTCACTTGAAACTGATTTGATTATGGGATACAGAGTTACTTGGTTTCTGCATTTGAATTAATTGCATGAAATGTTCAAAGAATTTTTAAAAAGGATTGTACTCAGTTAAAATTGATGCCATGGGAGACATCCAATTGTTGTGAACAGTGATTCTATATTTCTAAAGAAGTTTTCCTTCCTTCAGAACCTTTAGCCCACGAGCCTGTAACAAATTTTTCTTCTTAGCATGGCTCCAAGCCAGGTAAATCTGCCTCAGGTGTTGTGTGGCACAAGTCTCTTTGTACATTCATGGATTGCAATCATCAATACTTTGTTGAAAACCTGAATGAATTAGCTATGAAATAACAGATATTTCCTCAAGCAGACAACTTTATAGTTACAATTCTCTTTGAAATAATTATGGTATCATATTCCTAATCACAGTTTATACAAACACCCAACAGTTATAGAGTGTTTCTCAAGAAATGGTTATACAAATTATTTCATTCATTTCTTAAGAAAAAAACCACACGACTTAAGCAGGGAAAAATTAAAATATCCACTTTTCAGTTTAGGAAACTGGGGTTTCTAGAGGTTGAACAGCCATAAAAATCAGTCATTGGTGGAAGTGATACACTCATGGAATCATTTGTGTAGATGATGGTATGTTATGATCACAGCTCTAACTTGAAGGAAGATTTGAACAAATTTATAAAATTTTTGTTTAAGATTTTGAAAACACTATGTGTGCTAAGGCTCACACTAAGACATAATCCAGTTGCTAGCAGTTGTATTTCAACTTAAGGTGTTATCCTTTATTATCTCTTTCTAATTTCATAGAAATTTGAATAAATAAACACACACACACACACACACACACACACACACACATACTAGATGATTCATTCATTCATCCAAAAACTAGCTTCTAAGCAACTCTGTGACAAGATTTTTACTAGAAAAAGGAGATACAGTGGTTAATGATACTAAATCAATCACAAATTTAAGGGATCTGCAAATATGGAATAGTCATTAAGCAAAAAATTAGTAACAAAGTATAAGGAGAATTATCAGAGATCATTTTCCAGCAGCTGTGAGGTCTAACCTACATCCTGACCAGGAAATTTCTTAGTAAAGAAAGCTGAGATATGAAAAATAAGTAGGAATTGCAGCATTTAAAGAGAAGGCAAAATAATATTTTATTTGTTTATTTTTGCAGTACTGGGGCTTGAACCCAGGACCTACACCTTGAGCCACTCCACCAGCTTTTTTTTTTTTTTGGTGATGGATTTTTTTGAGATAGGGTCTCGCTAACTATTTGCCTGGGCTGGCTTCAAACCTCAATCCTCCTGGATCTGTACCTCCTAAGTAGCTAGGATTGCAGGCATGAGCTATTGGTGCCTGGCAATATTTTATTTTAGGTTTTACTTTACTGCACTTTGTGAAAGGCAATATATTTTATAATAATCATGTTTACAATTTGGGAATTTTTAAGTCTCAAGATGTACCAGTAAGAATTTCAAGGATATATTACAACCTGAACTTTTCTTTACCTACTTAACTGGGTTGTTTAGAACATAATATAAAGTCATAGATTTGATCACATTCTTAAATGATACTTTTCCTGTCCCCAGAATGCAATCTGTGGTTATAATTTTGTCATAAGAAAGAATGACTAAGAAAATGTGGATAGAGCAGTGAAATTTCATTACTTATACTGGATAAAAAATGTAAGTACAGATACTCTTGTCAACAGACACTTTTCTGTTTACCTTAAATTAAAGCCCTCGGCTTATTACACAGCTTATATACATACTATAAAAATATAGTCAGATTCTTATATTTCTTTCTGTCGTGTTTGGAACAAAGAATTCATTTTAATTTGTATTGCCTCTTATAAACATTCTATTTTGTCAAAGTGTCACTAAGAATTTTTGCAAGATTTGCACTATATGTGCCTGAATATTCAGTAGTTACAGTACTATATTTTACATAATATCTGTTGGAAATGTCATTATGTAGAATAGTGCAATTCTAATTGATAGTGCATTTTATAAAATCAAATCTAAATATAAAATTTCTTTCTTGCATAATGGACAACACCAGCTCAACATCAAGGATTATGTTCAGGAGAAATACATACAGTTGACATGAGGCACAAACAATATGTATCAAAGGGGATTTTTTAAAAAACATATACCTTAAAATGTTGATTACCCAAGTTATTTGATTTATGAAATCCTAGAATGACCCTTTAAAATATTAGCATGTAAAAAAACCACAGAATGTTCAACTTGGATATAACATTTTAAGGCCAACTTTCACATTTTATAAATGAGAAAACATTTAGTTAAGTCATTTACAAGTAACTTACATTACTATGGTGATTCATTCTATCATTACTTCTTAGGATACATTGTAAGAACTTTTGTAAATGTCACAGTGTACTTCTAGTACAACAGTAATAAAAAATTTTAAATATAAAAACAAATGACTTACACTAGCTAGTAGTAATGTTAGGATGACTATTCACCCTAATTCAAATTCTATTTCCCCATGTGAAATAGATTTATATTTCACAGAAAGCTCAAACATTTTCAAGGAGTCTTTCAAAGCCAATTTCAAATGGTTGTCCCACCATTTCAAATGCATGTTTGTGCTTGTATAGAGCATATAGAAAAGTGGAAAAATTGCTCAAAATTCAAGAAAACTAAAATCATGTTAGTTGCTTTTGACCTCTGTGGATATTAGGATGATTAGTTTCCAAACAGTTTGAGACTCATTGCAAAGACATCTACAACCCATTATTGAAGGATAAGATATTAATGGAACTGGTACAAAGTCAAAAATATCAGTCCTTGATTACTCAGAATCTTTCTATCTATCTAATATCATCTGTTTAGTCATTCATATATTGAAAATTCTATCCAGCTTTCTATGTATTTATATATGGTATCTGCTATTATGTATGTGTCCATTTGTCCATCTACCTTGCTATCTATAAGGAAGTTGACATTATTGTATTGCCATGAATGGAGAGGCAGTCATTATTTTCTACACAGAGTAATTAAGTAATTTCTTTTAATGATTATCATTAAGGCCAGAGGATCATAGTTCCTGTTTTGTCTACAGTTTTTTTTCCAGATCATATTTCAGTAAGCTATATAGCCCACCTTTACTGCTGGGTGGAGTAGGTGGAGGCAACTCTAAATCAAACTGTGAAGGGGATGACATTGGATCTATCCAAACAGTTTATAATTTTCTTATTTATAATTGCTGTTAGACAAAATTCAGCTTAAAAGTAGATATGCAAAAGTAAACAACAAAAAACTCAAGATAAGATAGCAAGATGCCTTGCATATGAATGTGAATACTCAGTGGAGTCTCTGGGCAAGCAAACTATTCTTAGAAGACCTTTCTGGAAGGAGGGCAGGTTGCTGTCCAATGACAAGTTTGCTGCCGAATGCCAATCATCAGATGGAGGAGGGGCAGGATTCATGGCAGAGATAGAGGTTTGTGCAGCACATCAAGCAGAGCCTGGGCATCAGGAAGGTATAAAGGTCTCAGAGGATGAGTTATGAATAAGAATCCAGTTACTATAACTACAGGGCAATAACAAGAATTAAAGGTGAAATGAGTTGAGGTTCGAGAAAACAGGAGGGCTCCTGGTGATGAAACTGCCTGAGCCCAAGGCCCCAAAGCAAATCAGCAATGTGGAAAAGAAGAATTTAACTTGTTCTGACCTTATAACTTTGCTTATAAATCATACTGCCAAATGGTACCACCTATTCCTAAATATATCTGCATGTTATATGCAAGCAAATCACATGGCCACATGTCTGTATATGTATTCTCACCAAGAATTATGTTTCATGTAATTGCAATTATTTACACTTTCTTTAGATTTCTATAGCTCCCTTTGGTTTTGTATCTGATCATATTCACCATTTAACAGAAGACTGAAAAATGTCAGTTTCAATGTGGAAATGTGAAGTTTGATTGCAAACTTATCTACACCTTTTTTTGTGAATGCAATTTCCTTTACCCTGGAGTTATTTAGCAGGCTAAATTTGGTAACTATTCTAATATTAAAAACAATGATTGAATTCAGGATAACTACATTTTAAATTATTCTTGTTGTATACTATCTACTGACCACAACCTTAACAAATATCTCAATGGTATATACTTTTAAGTAGATACTTTAAGTATAGTCTTTTTCTTAACATGCAAAGCAGAAAAAAATAACAGCATATGCACAAGAAATAGGGGAATATGTTTTCTGAGTTTTTGAGCCATCCAGTATTATTTTGTGTGTACATTGTATTTTTTATTATTTATTTTTTCTTTTTGGTGTTACTGGGGTTTGAACTTAGGGCTTCATGCTTGTTAGGCAAGCACTCTACCATTTGAGCCACTCCTCCATCTCTGCATGCTGTATTTTAAACTTGTATAGTAAGGCAGGGCATTAAAATTATAAAAGCGATTCCGAGAGAAAGTTGGTTAAATAAAGTAATAGCAAGACATTTTTCCAAAGAATTAAAAGCAATTTTTTTCACTGAATGTAGCTAAACTCTTTGGAGAGACACAGAAAATGAATATAAACATTCCCATTATATGAATAAAAATATGAATATGTAAGGTAATTATATTGTAAGAATTAAAAATTAAGATAAATTCATGAATCTAAATTAATTTAAAATGGAACATTCATATTAAGTTATAAATATTTTATAAGCCTCACTCATTTATAAACCACTAGATCATATTGCCTATCAGAGACAAAACAGTTTTTCCATTCATTGCTCAGACTCAATATGAAAGGTAAAAAGTATCTATTTGGAAAGAAAGAAGTATAAAAGTTCCAATTTAGAGACGCCTTTTTTTCTATTAAGTTAATAAAATATCATTTAAATTATAATAATGTTAATAAGAACATAAGAAATATATGTAAATACTATTCTAAATAAAGTATAATTAGCATTTTTAAAAAACAAGATTCTTAAGTACAAAATGTTTGCTCCAGTAATCTTATCTCAAATGTAACCTTAAAAAACAATCAGACATGTGGACATGATACAAGGATACTTACTGAAGTGTTATCTCTTATCTAACACTACAGGTTTGGTTTTTAAAATTCTGTTACATTAATGTGATGGAATATTATGCACTACCTATTTTTGAAGACTACAGTAGCATGTGATAATAACAAAAACAGGATACAAAGCAGCAGATGCATGAGTTAGTGTTCTTTGGTTTTAAGCAACAAAACAAAATTTTGCCAAGCATAAGCCAAAGGATATTGTGTAGAAGAAGAAAGGGGAGGAAACAAAATGACAGATAAAGAATCAGATCAAAAAAGGCAGTTTGGGGGACTCAGGAAGTGGGAGCTAGGGCTGGAGGCACTACTCAAGTGGTAGAGCTCCTGCATAGCAAGTATGAAGCCCTAAGTTCAAGCACCAGGAACACAAAAAAAGTGGTAGCTTATGCTAGCCTTTTCTGCTTGCTACCACCTCACTTAAATAATTTTTCTGCCTTTTCACCATTATATTCAAATTCAAAGTATCAGGAGAGAGTTGTATCGGCCAAGTGTCTACTAGTTAACTAGGAAAATTTCACTGGTACTTTTCTTAACCCAGTAGATATACTGGGTTATCATGTGAAAAGATTATTTTCAAACAAAAAAGCTGAGGAAAAATAACAAACTGTTATAAGATAACTCACATGATATGGTTATTTTCTTAAATTTTCTGTTTTCCAAATTCTATGCACTGAGAATTATCTTCTTTTCAGAAGAGTAACATTAATATTCTTAAAATGAATGGTTCCTGGAAAAAAACAAAAATAAGTGAGGAGGTAGAGACTGAGTTGTTACTTTTTACTCCCTAAAACTCACCAATTTAACACAATCCAGTGATGTATTGAGCAGAGTTGTGAAGATCTTTTGTCTAAACCAATACTACATAAAAAGCCTCAAAAATGCTTTGCTCTTTATCATACATTCATATGTCATTCTTTTTGTTTGTTTATTTCTAATGGACAATTGAAAAATAGGCCATTTTATTTTGCAACCAACAAGTTAGTCTTTCATTTAAAAGCTTCACTATTAAGCATCTTTTGTTAATGCCAACTGATTTCTGGAACATTTTATTGAAAAATAAGTGTGTTTTTAATTAATTGTAGCTAGCCTTTAAAATAATAAAAACATTTTTTTTTAGTTTTAACTTTCAAGTTGATTATCCATGATACATTTGCTTTTTCCACTAACTATAGAACAGAATAGTCAACTCAAAAATAAATTCCAAAGAAATTCGACAGGATTTGAAAACTGTTTTTGAAGTTTATTAAAAAGGAATCTCTTAAGCCAGGATCACAGCCTAAGGTGATTGTGAGAAAGATGACAAGCCTGTGAGGAACCCTGCCAGGGAAGTAATAAAAGGACTGATGTTCTATCTTTTGAAGAATTGGAATGGAAGAAGAAAAATACTTACCAGATACAAATAATTGGAATCAATCTTTATGAAACATTTTTTAGAATCTACTTTTTATCTTTAGGCTTATTGAGTTTTCTCATTCTGAAGTGAATAATAATAGTTATTGCTTAAGTGTTTTATATGCATGTTAACTATTACAAATTCTTTAATTATAATATTAAGCATTAAAACTTTTCAAGATACTAGGCAAGTATTGTGTTGGTATGATAGAAGTATCACAGGCCAAATTCAAATAATTTTACTATTGTCATTGTTTTACCATTTTCTGACTTGATGATCTTGGATTATTTATTTAATCTTGATAAGTATTGTTTTCCCTACTAAGAAATAAGATTTACTAGCTCTTGGCATTCATAACTCACAGTGCCATTCAGTGGATTTAAAACTTAGAAAATAACTTTTTATTGAAATAGAGGCAATAATACAGTGTTCATTATTATCATGATAAGTAAAACAATGAGAGACCTGAGTTTCCAAATAACCTTTGGTTTCTGAATTATTAATGTATAATAAATATGTATATTATATATAATTATCAAATCTTGCATTTCAAGCTCGAGTACTATAAGTATCAATAGTAGTTTCACCAAATGAAGGAGTATTATGTAAAACATTACAAATTTTGATCTATATAATTTTTTTAAAAGTTTGACATTTACATCAGCTTCCTATAAATACTTCATGATTTTAGTGCTTATGAGAGGTGACAGATTGACAGCACCAACAATTGTTTATTTCTAGGAAAATGCATCAAAGCGCCACCTCACAACACAGAAGGTCAGTGGTTTGGTCTCCATGGGCTGTTTAATTCTGCAGGGACTCCCAGAAAGGGCCTCACTTGCACTAGTGGTTTTCATGTCACAATCCATTAAGAGTTGAAATGAAGTCTGCTGATTTGCTTTATAGTCTGTGGAATGATGCCATAGAGCAATACTGAGAGCAGAAATAAGCTCTGGGGTAAAAAAAACTTCTACCAAGTGAGCTGGGTGGGCCTGAAGGGTGAACCATGTGACCTCTGTAAGGGGCTGTCCCATCAGAACAGGGATTGTCTAGCTGTTTTTGTAAAGAATCAGATAATGAATATTTTAGACTTTATAATCTTTTTCTCATAGTCTATAGTGTGTGTGTGTGTGTGTGTGTGTGTGTGTGTGTATTTTATATCCATGTAAAAAAATATATAAAAACCATTCTTAGCTGGAGGGCCTTAAAGAAAAAGCAAAGATTGAGTCTGGTACCCTGTAAGTGACAAACAAAGACATCTGCCTGTGTAGATGCCTTGAAATAGAAGCAATAATACAGTTGTTCATTATTATCATGGTAAGTAAAACAATGAGAGAACTGAGTTTCCAAATGACTTTTGGTTTCTGAATTATTGATGTATAATATATATATATGTATGTATATTATATATATAATTATCAACTCTTGCATTTCAAGCTCAAGTACTATAAGTATCAATAGTAGTCTCACCAAATGAAGGAAATATTATGTAAACATTATAAATTTTGCAATGAAAGTATTATGTAAACATTACTGATTTAGTGATTCCCAGAACATGTTATACCTCACCCCAGTCTCCTTAAGCTTCCTCACACTCTGCTCACAGACCCATATAATTCAATAACTAGAACTTTAGAGATCTGACTTAAATTTACCCTTGAAAAAGAAAATTATGTCAGTGAAAAAAATTAAAACCCAATTTTGCCAGTGATTTAAATATATCCATTTCATTCTTTTAAATGAGCTTATCCACTCCTGATTCTTCTCCTGTATTGTGCCCCAAGTGGCAAAGCAAATCACACATAACTGTGAGTGTTCTGGGCAATCGCCCAGACCCCTTCTCTGTTCTTTCCATTGGGGCCTGGAGCAGGTTTCCTTTCCCCAAGTCCTGAATTCTGAAACATTTCTTTCCTTATCTGGAGCAACATTGATTCGGTCATCCTTTATCTCCTATGTTTTCACTTCTAGTCCTTGGCTCTTCAGATTTGTCTATTATGACTTATTTTGCTTTCTTCTCTGGAATTGACACCCTCTTAAGTTTTAAATGAGACCCAAATAATAAAATTCACCTTTCTGAGTGATATGAGAATTAAATGAGATAATCCATATTAGGGGTCTAATTTATAGAAACTGAAAAATCAGTTCTTATTAAAATGCCAAGTAACAGAGGGAAAAAACTTCATGATTCCATGTGTCTGGCAAGGTAGTGGTAGAAAGGTTGAGCTTTGCTGCATTCACTCCTCCTTTCAGAGGGTACAGAAACAGAGGAAGTTAGAAAAATATTTTTTTAATATTTTCTCAGAGAATCAATCCAGCCTTTGGCTCTATTATTTAAATTAGCAACAAAGGTTTTACACAGAGTAGAAAAAGCTTTGCCTTGTCAAGCTTTTAAAGGACTTAGAGAGCAGCAATGCACAGTGCTCTCATTTAAAAGGCCTTTGTTGTTTCCAGATTTTCAAAGTGCCCTTTTCTTTTCTACGGTAGTCCAAACACCTTAGGGTAGCCACACCCCTTCACAATCATTGCTTACCACTTTCCTGTCCTACCCCACCTTCTACATGGGCCCTCTGATCTACCGCAGACACTAAATCAGTCCCTGTTGATAAACATTCTGTGATCCTTTATGCCCATTCTCCAGTGTGCTCTGGCTCTCACATGAAAAGCTCCTCCTTCTTTTACATCTGTTAGGTGAGAATGTTCTTCAGGAACTCTGAAGCCTGACCTACCACTCCTCCTGATTTCTAGACTCAGTTTTTCTTTCTTCTATATTGGAATAACCTTCCGTGCCATCTACATTAGTATTTTGCTCACTATTTTGGAGCAAGTGGTTGGCATATGTGTTTCTCCCTTTTGACTGGGAGTATATCATGGACAGGGTCTTGGTTTATGTATCTTAAGCCGCCAGTATCTAATAAACTACCTGTTGAACTCAATAGTCTGAACTCCAGTGTTTGTTGATCTCATAATTTGTTGAAAAAAAATTGTTTCTTTCTAAATTCTGTGACATTTTCAGAATATTTTTCTTAGATTTTTGTTAGCTTCATGTATATCTCTAGATGCAAACCCCAGTGTGCTTGTTGGATTCTACATCTCTAGCCATGTGTACAATATGCTTTCTGATCAGAGTAGGAGATTTTTCTTTATTGAGTATTTTGATAGGAGCATCAGGAGTTGAAAGTGCTGGATTTACATACATAATTTTGATATGCTGACAATATTCTTGCAATTACAAAACAGTTGTTGCCCATTAATAAATGATAAATGCTAAGACTGGAGATAAAATGTTTCATACCCTCAAGAAGATCTCAGGAAAGAGAAAAAGCAGACAAGTGAACAACCCAATGTGATAAAAGCCATCACACATACAGGCATAGGTGTTATAGTGGGAAATTGACAGGATATGTAACCTAGATTAAAGAAACAGCACATAGGAAGACTGTGTTCCTTATTTATGTATATACACAGCTATCCACTTTCCTATGGTTCCAGAAATCATGAAAAAAATTTCTCCAAACGAAGAGAAGAAACAGAAGAGTCTCTAGTAGGTTTTCTCAAATTCACATCAGGTAAATGACAAGGGGTCACTCATTTAAAAATCCTTAGATGGGATCCTGTTGCCTCCTTTCTGCTAAGCATCATCAAACTTTTTCTTAACATGTATAAGCCATCATAACACAATTTTTAAAAACTCAAGGCACAAGCTGCACACAAATTACTTTTAAGTACCAAAAGGTCTAGGTTTTACAATTGTTAACTTTCCTTCTTATAAAAGGTTAACTTTCCTTTTAACTTTAATTTAAAGTTAATTGTTAACTTTCCTTCTTATAAATACACCAAAAGGAAATAACAATTATCAACCTATATGCACCCAACATCAATGCACCCAAGTTCATCAAATATACACTGAAGGACCTAAAAGCATATATAGACTGCAACACAGTGGTAGTGGGCGACTTTAATACCCCCCTATCACCAATAGATAGGTCATCCAAACAAAAAAAACAATAAAGAAATTCTAGAACTAAATCACACCATAGATCAAATGGACCTAGCTGATGTCTACAGAATACTTCATCCAACTTCTGCACCTTCTCCAAATTTGATTATATCTTAGGGCACAAAGCAAGCCTCAGCAAATATAAGAATATAGAAATAATATCACGTATTCTATCTGATCACAATGCATTAAAGCTAGAACTCAACAACAAAAACAACAGTAGAAAACATGCAAACAATTGGAAGCTGAACAACACATTGCTCAATGATCAGTGGGTCATTGATGAAATAAGAGAGGAAATTAAAAGGTTCCTGGAAGTTAATGAAAATGAAAACATGATCTACCAGAACCTATGGGACACAGCAAAGGCAGTCCTAAGAGGAAAGTTTATAGCCATGAGTGCATATATTAAAAGGACAGAAAGATCTCAAATCAATGACTTAATGCTACATCTCAAACTCCTACAAAAAACAAGAACAAGCGAATCCCAAAACAAGCAGAAAGAAAGAAATAATAAAAATAAGGGCTGAAATTAATGAAATAGAAACAAACAAACTAACAAAACCGTACAAAGAATCAGTGAAACATAAAGCTGGTTCTTTGAAAAAAAATAAACAAGATTGACAGACCCCCGGCAAACCTGACTAAAATGAGGAGAGAAAAAACTCAAATCAGTAAAATTAGAAATCAAAAGGGGAGATAACAACAAACACCACGGAAATCCAGGAAATCATCAGAGACTACTTTGACAGCCTATACTCTAATAAATTTGAAAATCTTGATGAAATGGACAAATTTCTAGATACTTTCAAATTTCACAAATTTGAAAATCTTGAAGAAATGGACAAATTTCTAGACAAAATCTAAAATTGAACCAAGATGATATTAATCACCTGAATAGATCTACAACACAAAATAAAATTGAAGCAGCAATAAAGAGTGTCCCCCCACAAAAATATTTGCCGCCTTTCAAATATTTTAAATCATTCACCATTTCCAGACAACATATCCTAATTTCTCTTAGATGTTTTTCAAGAGCAAGCTTTCAATATCAATTTTCACTAATGGCTCCTACTTCTACTACATCACCATTCTGGAGACTTGGTTTGGTCCTCCTCAAATGTGGCTTCTTTGAACTGTTCTTAGCCCAGTGCTCCAGATGAGAATAAACTTAGAACAGATATCAGAGATTCTTATTCTCCCTTATCTGGTTACTGATTCTATTTTTTTCTTCAAAGGTTGGTCTTCTCTATTGTTTTCATGAATGCTCTTACATAGAGATTAGAGTTGATGTTAATGGTAGAAAGTAGGGAATAAGCTAAGCATACTAGAAGTGTTCCATTTATTCTAGTCAATTTGTATTTTGTTGGTTATGGCTTATATTTATCCCATCAAAATCTTTATTTTTTTTAGTTACAGCATAGTTGGTATGCTGTAATGTAATAGCTTCCCATGCACAATGTATTTTGTTTTAAGATTTGGGAATGATGTTTTATACCTTCACTAATAAGGACTTTTATCCCTACTTGATGACCCGAAGCCTGAGTCTAGGTCCCATACACAATCCTTTTGAGTCATCTATCTAGACATAAGTGACCTTCTTATGTCTTCTGGTATCTATACCTATATCTCTATCAAGGAGATTGTTGCTTCATTATGTTCAATTACATCAAGCCCAGGTAATCTGGAGTTAGGGACATTTGTTTATTAGCTAGACATAAACATTGTTCTAGATCTTACTCTTAAAATGGTGAGTGTATCTGAAACTATCCCCAGTAGACATACTCTTGTGTGATTCCTTTCCCTTGAGTGCAGGAGAAACTAGTGACTTCTATCTTCACAATGAAATATGGCAAAAGTAATAAGATAGCCACTCCTATGATTGTGTTACAGCTATGCAACTCCATCTTAGTAGGTGGAAAGAGAGATTTTTTTTTTTCCTCCTAAGTGAGCTGCCATTTTGTGGGAAGGGATATGAGAAGGTCACATGAAACTGTGGGCAAACTTTAGGAACTGCAAGTGTCCTTTAGGGGACAGCCACCAAGGAAACAGGGACTTTAGTCTTACAACCACAATGAACTAGATTCTGCCAACAATCATGTGAGCTAGAAAGAGGACCCCCAAATTTCTAAAAGGAGCACAGAAAAGCTGAGATCCTAAGCAGAGGGCAGAGTTGAGCCATGTGTGAGTCCTGACTCTCAGAAACTGGGAAATAACATAACTATGCTATTTTAAGTCACCAAGTGTATGGTAATTTGCTATGCAGGATATAGAACTAAAGCACTTCAGTGTACTTACAGGTTTTTGAACAACTCAGCATCATGTTGTACATGACAACCTGACATATGGTTTCTGTTCAGTACCTTCAAAGTCATGTTGATAACTCTGAAATCAGCATGCTTACTAAGTGCCACAGTAGCCAATATGTCCAAAGGAAGATGAGGCTTACAGTCTGATTTTTAAATCAGAAACTACTCAACCACAACAACAGCCAAAAAAAAAAAAAAAAAAAAACACTATAGTCTATAGTCCATGTGCTCTAAAAAGTCAGAGGAAGAAAGGATTCAAGGACTTTACAGAGCAAAATATGAACTCCAACTGCTAAGTAGGTAGCTAACACCACTTTAAAGTCTCTGTTCCTGGTACTATCAAGAAGAAGGAAAAAATTTCACACCTAATTGTTGGTTTTTAAGAATTTATAGAATTATAAGATCATTCTACTATCTAACTATACTGCAAATACATAGAAATGAGATAATATATGAGAATATCTAGCCCAGTAACTGACATAGAAGTACAGGAAAAGTAATCTTAATAAGATGAAACACTAATTATGTTTATAATGCTGTAACACTCTGCAAGTAGTAGAAGGTTCCCAAAAAGCCTCTGAAAAATAGTTTCTGCTTGGTAGTGAGAGGGTGGGGGAGAGAGGAAGGGGACAGGGAGTAAGGGACGGGGTGAGGGGAGGGGGGAGAAATGACCCAAACATTTTATGTGCATATAAATAAGAGAATAAATAAATAAAAGAGCAATACATGGCAGAACAGCACAACCTGAACAGCATCCCATCATGTAATGGTACCTTGGAGCTTTCCCATGTCATTCACCCCAAAGAACTGGTCATGAGTACTCCCCAAGCCCTCTATGCATCCCTGCAACCAGCTGTCACGCACACGAAACTCTTTAAGGTGGAGGAAATATAATCTTTCTCAGGAGTTGCCACTTACAATGAAGACGGTTTCTTATGGTTCCAGTCAGCAACTGGAGGCACAAGGGGCAGAGGACAGCAAGTCCCTCCACAGGTACTATCTTCCCCAACCCCCTACAACCCATCTGAAAAGCCAAGTAAACTGTGATGAAGGGTACTCCTAAATGAAGAATTTTTCCTACAAGACATATTAATTTGTGATCAATAGAGCTAAAAGGGCCCCTTTCAGAATGTTTAAGTACAACTCAATAGGTAAATCTCTGCACAGTCACTCATTTCCTGTCAGCAACTAGGGAACCTACAATACTCAATACACATGCTACACCCTCTGTAAATAAAACCCCATTCCTCACCCCTTTTAAATTTGCCTGGCACTGTGTAGCTATCTTAAACAAGCAAAAATATCATTTTTTTCTTTCTTTTGCAAAATTAGAGAACAGGAGGGGAGAACAGGTCCTGCCTCCTGGGGGCGTGGAGGGGGGCATGGATTGCTGCCAGTGGGAAGGGGAGGAGGTGGAAAAGGGTGTAAGAGGGTGAATATAGTGTAAAACTATGTACACACTTATGTAAATGGAAAAATGAGACCTGTTGAAACTATTCCAGGAATTGGGTGGAAGGAGAATGATGGAGAGGGTAAATTCAAGTATGATATATTATAAGAACAAATAAAAAAGATTAAGTACATTTAATTTTCTTCATTTCAAGTCATAATTTAAATGACTTTAATATCTTAGAAATTGCTTCTGACTCCCCAAGGCAATAGTTACCCTAATTCATCTTCATATAGTATTCTGTTTATAGTTCACATTATATTCTACCTACCACTAAATGTTCATCCTTTCCCAATGTTATGATATTGTCCCTATGATAGAGATAACACATGTGATATATATACTTATATTTGTGTATTAATTTAGAGCTTGACTCTTTATAGAAATTCAATATAGTTTTGTAAATGAACAAAATGCATCCAAATTGAGGAAGATTTCCCCAAATCAGAAATTCAGTCAGCATCACAAAAGTGGTAAACCACAAAGATAATTACAGCTTGCTTTCAAAGCTGTGCATTAAACAAGAATCTTCTTACCCCAATTAGCAGCTATCACTTTGAAATGAAACCTAGCACATTTCATGAAAAAATAGTTATTTGAGAGGCTTATTTATTATGTAACAGAATCTCCACCAATATGATGGTTTAGAATCATGTTCTCATAAAATAAAGTGGTGCAAGGAATAAAGTACTGCAATATTTCGACAACCTAAGTTAATGGCCCAGACTTCTTTTATGACTAGACATGTAGAGAATCAGCATCAGTGAGTGCTGTGGAAAGAGAAACCTCGGGAGATCTGATGTCAAAACAAGTCGAATGGCCAATGTTTCAGCTTAAATTTTTCCCAGTACCGTTAGCCAGTTCAGAGCAGGTTAAATATCAGTTATTTAGCACTTGGTGTGCCCAGAGCTCTTTAAAACACTAAATAATCCATCATCTCTCCAAAATCCCTGTGAGATGGGTAAGAATTATCATTCATCCTTTACAGATGGAATATTTGAAATGTAAAATAGCATATCCAAGGCCAGACAGGAACTCAGCACCATGATTAAATAAAAACTCCAAGTTCCCAACATCTAAGCCTTGGCAAAGAATTTTGTCACATTGCCATTTTATATAGAGAGCATGGAAACCCAAGGGGGAGGCATAAGACAGAACTGTGAATTTTAAAGAAACATGGAAATCTATTTGACTCAGGCTGAAGTTAATAGGTAATCAGCCGAATTCTTCCCCCTTCTGTCCAGTAGTAGTTATCTGTCAGACCAGCAATTTAGGTAACTTAGAATGACCTAGACAGACTGAATGCTGACAGCAGTAGCAAGAAAAAAATTACGGGACAGCAAGAACTTGCATGCTGTCATCTATGCCTTCGGGGAAGGTTTTTTTTTTTAAAAAAAAAAAAGTATTAGTGCTAGTAAGGTATTTACCTATGTTGGGTTATTCTCTACACTGAGAATAAAGTTTCATGACCCATGGCAGAATTTTATAACCAATTTAAGGAAGTTGTTCTTCCAGGAAGGTCTTCTTTTCTCAGGGTTCCTTGAGCCACATTTCTTGTAGCATGATTTTATATCATTCTGACTCTGTTTAATGACTAATCAATGAAAAACTAGGTGTGTCCCACAAATCAAGCACTAGACAAGAGTTTGCACCTTGCTTGCCTCACAGGAGTCAAAGTTTAGTGCATAAATTTATTGTTGAAAGATCCAAGCAAGAATAGCTTATAGCTCCAGTAGTAATTTATCTTCCCACAGAGATGCTCAAGCTTAATAGCTGATAAGAAGGCAATGGGAGAAGGACAGCACTGGACATAAATGAAATGTCCTGCCCTAGTGTTCTTGATGTAGGTGGTTTTGCTTCTGATTCTGTGAATCAGAATAACTACCTGCTGAGGGGCAGAGTAAAGAAGAGAGCTGAGAATAAGTCACAGTAACTATTGGCTGAAGTAATTTCCTATATCGGGAAGCCCAGTAACCTAACTATCCCCCCAAGTGTTTCCCTTACCTGCGCACTTGACACACCGTTGCAGTCACGAAAGAAAGAAATGGCAAGGAAAGAGATATTGCCTCCAGTTATCCAGAGTTGGATTATTCATGTGACCATCTGACATTTGGTGACAGACAACACATGGATAACAGAAGTGAGAACATGGCTCTCATGTCTAAGTGTAGTTTAATTTGCATAGTATTTTAGATACATTCCTACAGGAGATCCCTCATTTCTCTGGGAGGGAAGAGGGGTAGGGATTATTACCTCCAATCTTTAAAGGGTGAAACTAAAGTTCATTAGGCTTCTGTGACTTTCCTGGCATAGCACAGGTGGTAGGTGGTGGAGCAAGGATGGGACTCCAGAACCTCAAGTCAAAGCTATTTTGTTTCTATTTCCAGCTCTCTTTACAGAGTTAGCTAGCTTTCTTGCCCCTCCCATTAAATCAAAGAAATTTATATTCAATCAAATGAAGAAGAGATCTAGATTATCTCTTGGGATCTTTCCAATGGCAGCTTTCAGTCACTATACTAGTTGCTATAGCCCTCTGAGACCAGCCCAAGAATCCAGGAAGTAGATTTTCACATCTTTTTCAGATCATTTGGAAGCAGCAAAAATTATGGGTTTTTGGTGGGGACTAGAGGATCACATTCTATGAGAGATCATGAATTGTCATAATACTCATTTTTCTTTTGATGCCAATGTGGTTTGAACTCAGAGCTTTAGTGGGTTTTTTTTGGGGGGGGTTGTTTTCTTGTTTTTGTGTGGGGTATAGGGCCTAGCACTTTTTACCTAGGGTCAGCATTGGACACTGATCCTCTTATCCACACCTCTTGTGTAGCTGGGATTATAGGTATGCACCACGAACCCTATATAACACTCGTTTTTTATTTATTTATTCAAGCAGTTTGTGCCAGGAGCAAAGAGGTTACCATCAGAGAAAACGCAGGTATTAAATGAGGAAGTTTCTATTGCCTTAATTCCAACAATGATAATAATAAATGACCATGTCCTGGTTACCAGTTAATATGCAGCAAACTTATCAATGAACAAATCACAGGTTGTTAAGAGAAAATCATGGAAGAAAAAAAAACCAGTTTTGTAGATAGAAATCATTATTTTTATTATTTGAGTTAACAGGAATAAAAACATTTAGAGGAGGCTGTAAGAAACAGGAGAAGAAGAAAAAAAACTGAAAAGAAGAATCTGCTGTCTCCTTGCTGGTTGTCTATTAAAAAAAATAGAGAGTTTTCATGAACCTCTGTCACTCTGGGCAGAAGACTGACTTACAGCTCAGGTGTGCATTTGCCTGCTTAAATCTGCCACTGTTCCAAACAGCTTGCCATGCTCTATATATAGAAATGACTTCACCCTGTGTTGGAATGCAGCATCTGTTCAGCAGTGCACACTGATATGCTACAAAGACTTAGGCCATATCTAATTGAGCACTTCAATACTGCAGAGATAGGCGCCTTAGAAATATTTAGATGAAATACCTTCAGCCAGATGGAAGCTAGCCAGGATACCAGGATAAAATCTTCATCTCTCAGGACTGTCAGTGAGTCTTGGCATGGGTGGGGAGCACCATGGAGGAAGCTGGTATCTGGAGAGGTGCCTTTTTATCCAACATGACACAAAGAATAACAGAGAGTTAACAGGGAGTAAGAGACATCAGAATTTTGCTGCTTCTTCCTTTTCCCTGTGGCAGATTAAACAGAGCCTGCACTCTGTGAAAACAATCTGAATGTTAATAGTGCATACATATCAGGAAGACTGTTGGGTTTAAGATTCTTTTCCCCAATGCCGCTCCCTTCCAATTCCCAGCTTTCCAGCCTCAGAACTTGGTTGGCAGGCTTCTCTGCACAGGATCTATTGATAATCTTGCTGGAAGAAGCAACTAGCCATTATAGGTGACTGAAAAATGGCCAGAAAGCACTTTTCCAAGCTTTAGTATCAATGATCCACATCACTTCAGAAACCTCCATTGTTTTGTGGGGCTTCACTCTTCCAAACTGTAATTGCTGGGGAGGGCGGGGAGAAGGGTCAACACTGGAGTTTGAACTCAGGGCCTCACACTTGCTAGGCAGGTGCTCTAACACTTGAACCACTATGCCAGCCTCACCAATCTATAAATTTTAGAGACTGGTAGATTTAACTTCAAGTTTTCTTCCAACTCTGAAAGAACCCATGTAAATGTCTTTCACAAAAGTTACTCCATTTTTTTCTCTTGGAGGACAGTAAGAATGAGAAAAAAAGATCAGGCAGTATATGATAAAGAAAACATCTTGCACTGGCATGCAATTTGTTTAGATAGCTTATCATTTGATATTGACCTTTAAGCCAATTCAGTTATTTTCATTTTGATGAATCAGAGAGAAAAAAAAGTGGCTTATCTATGTCAATTAGTAAAAAAAATATAAAAATTGAATGTATCTGTATTATCAATTATGAAGGATCACTAATATACCACTGCCATTGCCTCTCTCAGTGTATCATTTACATAAGGCTGGGAAAAATACTTCTGACTAGGAATAATGAGCCTCCAGCTTTGAGTCAGATCAGTGTCTGGATTAGGGATTGAAAATAAAAGCCATGGTTCTTGCCCTCGAGGTTCACAGTCTAGTGGGAGAGCTGGCCTAGTGATCCAATGCTTATCATACAGTGTAATAAAACATTAAACGGGGCATTAATTTCATGTCTGGAGAAGTAGAAAGCTGAAGTCAAGGAAAGATATGTAGAAGCTGATGGTATCGGTGGGAAAGAATGCACAGACAAAAGGACAGGGGAACAATGTAAAGAACATCTAGGAAGGTTTTAGAAATGAGAGGTGGTGTGTGAGAGGCTGGAATTTAGAGTGGCTGTGGTAAGTGCTGGATCTAAGAGTGGTAAGATACAGGATGGCTAAATATTTGAATACCAAGATGGAAAAGTTCATAGATAGTTGGATGGGAGAATCTGCTGCTCAGAGAGGAGGACAAGATGTAAATGCCGATAAGCAAAGCCATGGGGCTTCACCTGGTGCTCTGTTCAGTACATTTGTCTTTCTCCTTTTCCAATGCTTTAGTTTTCTGAAAGTCACTGAAGACCCAGCAGTGTAAATCACAACCACTCTGGACAGAGTTGCTAGGGTATTTGGAATTTGAAGGAAGAAAACTCTGTGAAAGGCTGTACCTTTGGACCACTGTTCTAAGGACATAAATGTTAGTTAGACAATTATCATCAGGAAGAAGGAAGAAAATGATGAGAGTCAGAGACCAAGAAAGCAGAGCTCAGGTGGAGTGGAAGTCAAAGTTCCCGGTGTTTTACTTGAGCTCAGAGGAAACTCAGGGATCAGTGGCTGTCATGCCGTTGTTTCTAAGTGAAAGAGTTGTTCAGAAAACTTCTATAAATTTGTTTATAAAGCTTAACACTATCCGAAAACATGTCAAAAAGTGATAAAAATTATGATCACTTTTTAAATATAAAAGAAAATCCTTCAAAGTAGAGAAAATACCATTAACCATTTCACCACTTTAAACTGTAAATGAAGTTATAAAGTTTGGTTTCACATCCTGCAAATTATCAAGTAAGTTGTTTTCCAAAAAACAAAAGAACATTAACAAAGTGAAAACAGGCAAATATCACCTGTGTGAATGCTAAAGGACAATCAGAAGAGCAAAATTCATTGAATGTTAAGAAAACCAGGATGGTTTTAATTACATTAAAAATATTAGGCCAGGTTTGGTTATGCAGGCCTGAAATCTCAGCATTTGGGAGGCTGAGGCAGAAGGATCAGAAATTCAAGTCTGTCCTGGACTACATAGTGAGTTTGAGTCCAGCCTAGGCTACATAGCAAGTTCCAAGCCACCTTGGGATATATTGTGAGAACCTGTCTCAAAATAAACAGGTAGACAGACAGACTGATAGATAAAATAATTTTAACTAAAGCAAAAATAACTGGTAAGTGTATTTTTCAATTATCAGAAAAACATATTATATTAATATATACATCTTTCAATTCTCACCAGATACTGTGTGGTGGATACTCTCAGCTCCTTTTTTAAAATAAACGAAATTCAAAAAGATTAAGTGTTTTATACAAAGCCACTCTCATTTTATGGAGTCCAGATTAGATGCTATGCTACTTAATTTCAACAGCCACCTGACCACTATCTATTTTTGTACAGACTGCAAGGCTAAAATGTTTTTTAGCTTTTTTACATAGTTGGAAAAAAAATCAAAAGAGGAATAAATTTTGTGACACATGAAAATTATATGAAATTTGAATTTCAGTGTTGATACAGTTTTATTGAAACACTGATACTTTCACCTATTTACATATAGTCAACGAATGTTTTTGCTAAAGAGTGGAGCAGAATAATTAAGACAGATATTGAACGATATGTGAAACAATGTAGATAAACATCTTCAAGGATAAACCAAATTCCAGACTCACTAAATGTAACATTGCAGTCCTTTACTTTTAAGGAAAAGACTTACGCCATCATAAGGATAATGACAAATAGAATTGTGCACACAAACTTTAGCCATATGCTGGTATGAGAGGTGGGGATCTCCAAAGGGCCCACATGCTAAAATACAGGATTTCAGAGCAATTGGCCTGATTCACAATAGCTATATACATTATATCACATCAGCCAAACATTCAGAAACCTAATTTCTCCAAGCAAAAGTGATTATACACATTTGAATAAACATACAGAAATACTAAGACAGGTTAGTTCTGACTCTGAGACCTCATAACTATTTCACTGATTGCTACGTATATTCATTTTGGAAACATTTATATTTTATGCTCAAGATACTACTTAGGCAAGGCACTAATTTATGGACTGCTGTGCCATGCTAGGGGTTTGGTTTTATCTGATGGTGATGGGGAGCCAGAGAAGATTTTCAAATTGGGGGTGACAAGGGGGTTCTGAAAGGGAAGGAGTCAGCTGATGAATGGTAATCTAAAAAGGCCAGATGTGTAGAGGAGAATAAAATGACACCAAGGAAAAGGGATTAGAAAGTTCAAGATGAAGGACATAATTTGTAGTGTTACAACAAAAATTCTATAAGCAAGGTATTGAAAAGCACTGGATTGGTCATGTAGAAGGAAGGTTATTAGTGATTCAGCAAGGCCAGATTTAGAGAGTAATAAGGTAAGTCATTAGTCTGAGTGGACTGAAGAGTGAACTAGAAGAAGTTTTATTCTTATTAGAGAAGAGTGAATTAGAAGAATTCATAGATTATTATTCTTAATAGAGATTTGGAGAACCCAGGAAAGAGATTGAACAGTTGCTTAATGAAGATGCAAAGGATAAAAGAATTGTTTTTCTTTTGGGGGAATCAGGATGGAGAAGTTCAGAAATGCTTACCATGTTTAAAGATGAGGAGAACGAGTGGAGTAGGGGGAGGTGAGAGATATTAGTTGAAAAGTCCATATTAAATAGCTCATGGAGCAAGTTTTAGCAGGAGTGGAAGAAGATGGAGCCATATGGACTGTCAGAGTTTAGATTTGAGCAAAAATGTGAGGCACCCTTTCTTCTCACTCTAGGCGGGGAAGGAAGTGAATTTGATGGAAGCTGTGAACTAGTTCATATGGCTGTGTGTGCAAAGAACTTACAGGGAATTTAGCCATGTTTTGATTTTCTATATGAAAAAGGAGGCAGGGTGACTGGAGGAGGGTAAAAAGGTAGAAGAGAAATGAGACTTCTGAGAAGACCCATGATTTTTATAAAGTGTAGATTCTTGAGATGAAAAGCAGGTATTTCCTTCTTGTCACTGTCATTTAAGCATCATGGAAGCACCTTTAGAATCTGCAAAGTGACTTTCTCAAAAGGACTTTGAATATTTGCTGCCACTGTCAGATGTTTCACCACGGCTTTCTTTTTTTCATCTTTTTCTTGTGTTATTTGCCAACTTCCATGCATCATATATTTTTGTTCCCAAGATTACATAACTTTGGGGAGGACTTTTTTGTGCACCTAATTCAGCTACCAGCCTCAATCATTGCTTAATTCCCCCTGGACCTTCTGTTTTGGGTTATCATCCTTTTACAAGTACCCTTTTTTTTTTTTTTTCAGTTTTATGTGAAATTCAGTTTAAGGACTTTATTTTTAAGAGCTTATTATGGGGGAAAAAATGTCTTCCATTTTTAACATTATACTGCCCTCTAGAGTAATAAAGGTCGAATAGTACTAACAAAAGAATACAACAAGATAATTGGTATGGTAAGACTTATTTTGAAAATTCCAGTAATCCTCATTAGGGAAGTACTCATTTAGGAAAATGTATTTTTACTTGAATATATAATTGAAATAAATAATTGAATTTCCATTCATAGTCACATGGGAAACAGATACAAAGAAACTTTCTAAATAGTCTTAGCTAAAATATAACATTTTTCAAATAAGATAGGCTTATAAATAAGCAGCCATAGCATTCTATTTGGAATTTATATAGTATCGTTTCTCTAAAGGATGTCAATATCTTGAATAATAAAACAAATAAAAATTGTCTGATTTTTCAGACATATCAAGAAAGGTTAAAAGAGAGAAAGAGAGAGAGAAAGGAGTTGAGGAAGGTCAAGTATCATTATGATTAAAGAAAACAGATAATGAAACAGCTAAGAAGTAGATTGGAGCGCCTTCTCTGTTGCCATTCCGCTATATTCCCCACTTTCTTAGTGAGAACTTGGAGGCCCCGAGAAAGCTCGCTGTGATTTGCAAACTCAGATCTGACTCCCAGTTTAGTATCTTCATTGCTTAATACAATTTTTCTTACTAGGGAGATAACTGATAGGAAACAACTGAGCTGTTCATTGACAATGAGAGGTAGTTTCAATGACAGTGATGAGGGGTATCAGACATGTAGCTTCAGTTTCATGATGCTATTTGAAAGTGCCATTTAAAGATGGAACTTGAGTGTACTATAAAAATATATACTTAAAGAAGGAACTTGAGGTTTCTGAACTCAGTTAACTGGTAAGACTTTTTTCCAAGGAGCTCCCACCCAGGTCATGAAGAGAACATAGAAGTGTCTGATATAGCACTTCTATACCCAGTGCTTCTGACATAGACCAGAAGATTCCAAGTGCCATTTAGCTGAGAAGGCTAGGACACGTGTTAGTGTTCCAAGTTTATTCATACTCTCAACCACCAGGAAGATAAGCATAAATAACCGTGTTCTATAAATTAATGTTCAAAGGTATTAAATATTATGGGCTCTATGTTTGTTTGAAATAGCAAAACTGAGATTTGAACCCGTGTTATCTGATTTTAAATCCCATTCACCCACCCTTCTTTCAGTGAGTATCTCTCATGAAACTACTTCAACACTGAGGCAAAGCTTATGACAAATGATTTGTGTAGGAGTAAGTTTTGTTTCTTTTCTAAACAACCTTTCATAATTACTAGACTTGAAACCAGTCACTAAAGAACTCCTAAACCACTGGATCATCCATCTGTCTTGATAGGATAAAGAAATGCCTATCCATATGAAGTCATTTCCCATCGGGATATTTGAAGACTGTTCCAGAAATTTGACAGTAGGAAGTGAGCCTTTCAAAATGAAATTAGACTCCAAATGAGACCTGATTTTGAAGCTTTTCTAAGTAGAAACACAGACTTAGCATCCTCTTTCTCTCCAATCATAATATGCCACATTGTTCAAAACCTTGCACACAGCTTGTTATCTCCCAGATACACAAGTATTCCTTGGGATAATTCACTGCATTTTCCAACTGGAAAATAAAAGGTGCAGAACAAGCCTGGGCACAAGCAGAAATGGATTTGTGCTTGTTTTGACCCTCTTCTATATGTATTCTCTCTTATCTTCTGTATTGATGCTACATAAGTTCTCATCAACCATGCATTCCCATCCTGATCTCCCCCAAAATCATCTCACACAAAATTCAATAAATACTAAAATGCAAATGGGACAGAAAGCATCAAATTCTACTTAACTCAGAGGAATACATATTCTACAGATACCAAGGCTTTAAACAAATGGGAAGAAAATCCATCATGGTGATTGTGGCTTTCTTTTGTGGAGATGACAAATCTTACTGCCATCTTCTACAATACTGCCTCCTTTTATCATCCCAATGAAGCACAAAAGCTCTACTCAAACCCCAGAAATGTCCAGAAGGAGGAAAAAAACTTATTTCCTAATCTGAGAGAAGTTAGAAGAAATAAAGATCTTCATTCATTCCCTAGGTACTTCAAGAAACACACCACCACAATATTTATTGAGTGCCCATTGCATATCATTCACTAACTCTCCCATATGTACTATTTGACTTATCTCATCTTAATCTTCCTCAGACTCTGTGGAAGGGGTAATTCATCCCCACTGTAATTGTTAAGAACCAAGCAGCTTTGATTGACAGAGTTGGAAGCAGAATTCAAGATTTTAAAAACATCCTTACTTCACCAGTGGCACCTATGAGTGAACTGGTGAGTTTCCTTGTTGATATTCTCGCATGTGAAAAATATTAGCACTGTAACTGTATCCCTAGATATTGGCTCTAGATTAAAACTTCATGGGTTCAACCTGTACTGTACTATTGACTAGGGGCATGACTGTGGTCAAGTATTTAACTTCTCTGAGACTCAGTTTCCTTATTTGTGTTAGAATACTAACCTTGTAGAATTATTGTGAGGACTGACTAAGATAAACCCCATGAAATGCATGGACAGTGACTGAATAACTGTTAAGCATCATTGCCATTAGTGGCTAGGTCAGGAGTAGCTAGTGTATGCTTCATGCACATCAGCTCTGATGGAGTGGAGTAACTGTGGGAAGACTGGCCTGAGAATTTACAGTAGGCCTCTCAAGTCTTGTGTCTGACTCAGCCCTAGGAGCAGAATGTGGCTGAAAACACCCCATATGCAGCAAATAGGCTTTTCTGAACTTAGATAATACCTCCCAGTGTTTTGCACAAAATGGTTCTTTTAAAAATGAATGATTGAGTAAATAGATAAATAAATTAAAGAATCCACATAAGGCCTATCCAATGTATACCTGTACATTAGCTGAATCTAATCTCAAATTTCCTTAGTCTTCCTTTTCAATTTCTTAATTACAGGCCACAATAGGTATTTTCTCTGAAATGTCAAGAAATCTCAGAGGAAAGGCATTACAAATACACATCATCTTTCTTTGTATACACAGTAACAGGCCAAATGGACTTGCAGCTTTAGTATCTTATTACTTTAGGACTGGAGCATGTCCCACTGGAGTTTTCCTGAATGGAACCTGTTTGTAGAATGTTGAAAGTGACATTGTACATAAAAGCGAGCCACTGTAGTTCTCAAACTTGTGTTTGTCCATAGTAAGTCCATGCCAGAGTATCAGAGTATTGAGTTTTCAATATAAAAATGAAAATCCTATTTTCTGGCCTTTAAGCTTTGTCCTTCATCTCTGAAAGATTGCCAGGTTAGTTTCTGAAGGAGATATATATATATATATATATATATATATATATATATCTCCTTAATCACAGATAAATAACTTTCAGACTCACGATGCAAAGACATTCAATTGAAGAGACTTAGAAAAATAAGGGAAGTTAGAAAAGTCTCTTACGAGGAACTTTGGAGAAAATTACTGAAAACGCTATAAAAGAGAATCTAACGATAAACTAAGCTATTTGAGTAAAAGAAAACCAAATCAATAGAATGCATCTTTAGTTGCTCTTTTTGCTTCTTTCTCTGAGACTAGGAAAAAACCAAATTGTTTCATATCTATTATTATTCTTTGCACTGTGTATATATAACCAGAGTAGAGAGATACCATGGTGTAGGTTAAGACTCAAGAGAGAAAACAACAAAAGAATAAAATATATGGGAGTGGTTTATCTAAGGAAAGTCCACATACACATACTTTTCAAACTGAATTTAGTATAAAGAGATGAAAGTGAGGCTCACTGTACAACCACAAGTCTCCCAAAACACAAACTTATTTATAGTCATATTTCATTATCAACAGAGAAGAATATCTAACAAGCCTTAATACTTTACTTGTGTTGGTATAAAAAATACATGGGTAATTTATAAATAATGGAAATTTATTTTCTCACAGCTCTTGAGACTAGGATGCCCAAGATCCAGGTACCAGTACCTGGTGAGGGCCTCATTGCTGTGTCACACACGGCAGGGTGCAGATGGCTAGAGAGAGCAAATGCTGTCTCTTCACATGACAGAACATCAGAAGAGAAAGAATCCATGCCTACAACTCCTTTTGGCAATGACATTAGCCCTTTCCAGAGGGCAAAGCCCTAATGGCCCTTCCTAAAAGGCCCCTACCTCCCAACGCTGTGGTATTGAGGATGAAGTTTCTAACAGATGAATTTGGGGGACACATGAAGACTATAGCAATAACCATTTTGGAAAAAGATATTTGGAACCAAAAGACCCAAAACTTTCTGTTTGGGTTACATGTGTGGCATTGGATTTCTGTAGGGTACACTTTGGGAACTACTGGTATGGATATGATATAAAATTCCTGGTGATATGTGAACATAAAGTAATTACTACTTGTACACTTTTGTGGCTTTCAATGTACTTCCATGTACTTTTATGCATTTAATTCTCAAATTATCCTATAAGGTCAGTATTAAAATATTCATTTCAAAGATGTAGAATCAAAAACCTAGAGAGGTTAAATAACTTGTCCAAAGTCTCATAAGTAATTATAGGCAGTCAGGACTCAGGGCTAGAATTTTAGGTTTAAATCCTGTGCTATTTTAGTAGAAATAGCAATAACTAAGCAGGAAAAGAAGGTTTGGGGAATATATACCAACTTTCTTTTAAGGAGTTTTACTCTGTTATAGGGAGTCTCATTAATCACTCAACATTTCAAAGAGGTAGGTGAGAAATTACTGTATTTCCATTTTGTAGCATTCATTCTTCTATTTCCCTTCAAAGTAAACCCCAAACAATGTTTGCTGTTTCTTAAAGAATATAGTCTACAGAACCAATTAAACATAAGCTACTGCTTATGGTTTAAGCTGAAAGCCCTGAATGGCTGAAAGAAGAAATGGGCAAATCAGTGCCTCAACATGGTATCACTGTCAACACTCACCTGCTGAAGGGATACAGCTCTGACCTCTGTGATTACTTGGAGTCAGATCCTGCCTCTGTTGTCAAAGCGGTCTAGAAGGAGAGAGGTCACTAGGCTAAATTTTAAATTATTTTAGTAAGAACAACTACAGTTCTTTAAAGATTGGCAATAAAGTGAAGATTCTTAGAAAAATAAAACCCAAACAGAATTGAAGAGTCTCTGCCTGGTGGCCATGTAGATGACAGATGTTAGTCAGCTTGATCTTTTTTTTTTTAATTTTTATTTTATTCATATGTGCATATATTGTTTGGGTCATTTCTCCTCCCTTCCCCCCACCCTTCGCCCCCACCCCCACCCCTTGCTCCCTCCCTTACCTCCCCTTACCAGGCAGAAACTATTCTGCCCTTATCTCTAATTTTGTTGAAGAGTGAGTACAAACAATAAATAGGAAGGAACAAGGGTTTTTGCTAGTTGAGATAAGGATAGCTATACAGGGAGTTGACTCACATTGATTTCCTGTGCATGTGTGTTATTTCTAAGTTAATTCTTCTCAAACTAACCTTTTCTCTAGTTCCTGGTCCCCTTCTCCTATTGGCCTCAGTTGCTTTAAAGTATCTGCTTTAGTTTCTCTGCGTTGAGGGCAACAAATGCTATCTAGTTTTTTGGGTGTCTTACCTATCCTCACACCTCCCTTGTGTGCTCTCGCTTTATCATGTGATCAAAGTCCAATTCCTTTGTTGTGCTTGCCCTTGATCTAATGTCGGCATATGAGGGAAAACATACAATTTTTGGTCTTTTGGGCCAGGCTAACCTCACTCAGAATGATGTTCTCCAATTCCATCCATTTACCAGTGAATGATAGCATTTCGTTCTTCTTCATGGCTGCATAAAATTCCATTGTGTATAAATACCACATTTTCTTAATCCATTCGTCAGTGGTGGGGCATCTTGGCTGTTTCCATAACTTGGCTCTTGTGAATAGTGCTGCAATAAACATGGGTATGCAGGTGCCTCTGGAGTAACCTGTATCACAGTCTTTTGGGTATATCCCCAAGAGTGATATTGCTGGATCATATGGTAGATCAATGTTTAGATTTTTAAGTAGCCTCCAAATTTTTTTCCAGAGTGGTTGTACTAGTTTACATTCTCACCAGCAGTGTAAGAGGGTTCCTTTTTCCCCCCACATCCTCGCCAACACCTGTTGTTAGTGGTGTTGCTAATGATGGCTATTAAAACAGGGGTGAAGTGGAATTTTAGTGTGGTTTTAATTTGCATTTCCTTTATTGCTAGGGATGGTGAGCATTTTTTCATGTGTTTTTTTGGCCATTTGAATTTCTTCTTTTGAGAAAGTTCTGTTTAGTTCACATGCCCATTTCTTTATTGGTTCATTAGTTTTGGGAAAATTTAGTTTTTTGAGTTCCCTATATATTCTGGTTATCAGTCCTTTGTCTGATGTGTAGCTGGCAAATATTTTCTCTCACTCTGTGGGTAGTCTCTTCAGTTTAGAGACCATTTCTTTTGTTTAGCAGAAGCTTTTTAGTTTTATGTAGTCCCATTTATCTATGCTATCTCTTAGTTGCTGAGCTGCTGGGGTTCCATTGAGAAAGTTCTTACCTATACCTATTAATTTCAGAGTATTTCCTACTCTTTCCTGTACCAATTTTCAGCTTGTTCTTTTGTGCATTTGGGCAAACTCTCTCCTGTCCCTGGACTCAGTTTCTCATGTTTTAATACAAAGATTCTGATAAATTTTCACCTCATGAAATTGTGAGGAGTAGCAAAAGCTGGTAGTCCCTAGTAAACATTAGGACCCTTTCATAGTCATGTTTCCTGATATTTGGGCTCATCGGTGGGGTAGATTTGTACTGAATTGTAACTACTTAGCCTTAGTGAGTTCAAGTTTTGCCTCCAACAGAAACTGAATGCACTAAAACAGTGCACATGGGAGAGGGTTATGTTTTACAGAAGTGGTGATAATACTTTTTCATTATTTTCAAAGTAGAGACTGCAGTCTCCAAAAAGATTGAGTAATCCTTCATTGCTTTCCATCTAAGATTCTCTGGGTCTCTGAAGGCTAGGCGTGTTTATATCTAAATAAGAATCTAGAGCTAGTGGAGAGATTCTGAGCATAAGGAAGTAGTTTTCCTCTGTTTGATCTCCAGTGGGAACAGAGGAGACTAGCAAACCTTTGCAGAATGTGTCCTTTCTTTGATAGTGCAAAAAAGGGCAGAAAAATTAGCAACATGATCATGCAATCTTAACAATGACCTTTAGGAAATGGACTGAGAACAGCACAGTGACTGTTGAAAGGAGGCAGATTTTGAAGAGGATTACTTTTCCCAACAAGCTATATTTTGAAACACAAGGTTAAAGCAATAAGTTCTGTGATCACAAAATAAATGTTGCCAAGAGCATAGCATTCAAGATTATCAGAGATAGTTAAAAATAGAATTATGTGCTTTGTGGGTATCAAGATAAGTAAGTTTCTATTTGATTACATACATGGTGCAATTTCAATGTGCCCGAGAAATGGGTTCTATGTTACTTCTTTCCAAACACCAAAATTTCACAGTTTTGTTAATTAACCAATGAGGTTGTATGTGAAAAGAAAAAACAAGGACTATTCCAAATATTGTTATAACATATTGTGTATATTTAACTCAGTTTTTTTTATTGTTGTACTGGGGGTACATTGTGACACTTAGAAAAGTTCTTACAATATATCATAGTTGAATTCACTCCCTCCATCATTCTCTTTTATCCCCTCTCCACCCATTCCTGGAAAAGTTTCAACAGGTTTCCTTTTTCCATTTATATACAGGAGTACATAGTATTTCACTCTCCTATGTCGTTTCCTTGAATCCTTCCCTTTCCCACTGTTACCAGTCCCCAGACAATTTTGTATATTTAAGATAGCTATAACAGAGAGTTCCTCATGAAATTTCCATGTATAATAACTCGAATGGACTCATCCTCTCTCTTTTTCTCCTTTCTATCTTTGTCCCCTTTTCTTATGGTGATTTCATAACTCACATTTTAAACAAGTATCTCAATTCAAGTGAATTAAGAGCCTATGCAGAACACCTTCTTTCTATTTGGGAATGTAAGAGATTGATCCATGGCTAGAGTTAATTTCCCCAGATTTTCTTTTATTTTGATTTTTTTATATTACACAGATCTCAAGTATAGAGAAACTATTGCTTTTTCTGTCTACCTTATCACCTACAAATAAAATTTAAAATGTTAGAAAATATTTCAAACTATAAATGTAGATTTTATTTTTAGATTTGTAAATTACTTTGTTGCTAATGAATTGTTCTTAAACTTCAACCCATGATATAATATCTCATTCCTGACTAAAGTCTATAGCAGAGATAATGTGAATCACTGAAGGGGAAGAACCAAGGCAAGAGAGAGAAGACTTCATGGAGTGCAATGCCCATCATAGCTCTGCTCCATTTTTAACTCTGCTCCCATTTGGTAAGGTTTAAATATCTTTTCTCTAGATGTTTAGAGTTCCTGAAATGGAGAGAGATAAAAAATATTCTACTTTCCCTAGTTATCACAATGTAAAAATGCACTTCCACAGTGATTTTTACTAGGTCAGAGAAAGAAGTTTTGATGCATAAGTATTTGCTGTAACAAAATTCAAAAAGTCTTATTTCTGTGCCTGGATATTTTTTGAGTGCTAAAAGAATTTAAAATCAGTAAATATGTATACCTTTAGCTAAAAGTTAAGATTAAGGAAAAAAACTGGGTATCATTGGGTAAATTATAAAATTTCTCTAATTCTCACTTTCACAATCATTACAATGCAGAATTCTCACTGGGTTATTATAAGAATCAAAATGATTATTCCATTTTACACCATCACCAGCAATGTCTGAGCTCCAGGTGCTCTGCATTCTGATCAGCATTTAGTGTTGTCAAGTTGTCATTAGCTATTCTGGCAGATATGAAGTAGTTTCTTAATGTGGTTTCAATTTATATTTCCCTAATGAATACTGTTGAGTACCTTTTATGTTCTTTGTTGAAGTGTATGCTTAAACTCCTATCAGGGTAAATATTTTACATGTCTTTTTAAATTTCTAGAAGCATTTTACCTACCATAATTGAACCAAGAGCCTATAAATCACTTAAACATATCTATAACAAGCAATAAGATTAAATCAATAATGAAGAGTTTCCCAGCAAAAAAGAACCCAGGACTGGAAGGATTCACTGCAAAATTTTACCAAATCTTTAAAGAACTAGCACCAATGCTTCTCAAACCATTCTATAAAATAGAAAGGGAAGAGTACTAACAAACCCATTGTATGAAGTCAGTATCACCCTAATTCCAAGAGCCAGTAAAGACACAAGAAGAAAAGAAAACTATAGATCAGTTTCCTTGAACATAGATGCAAACGTTCACAATAAAATACTTGTAAAACAGATTCAACAACACATTAAAAAGATCATATATCATGAGCAACTTGGCTTCATTCCAGGGATGCAAGGATGGTTCAACTCTTGTAAATCAATAGATACAATACAACAAATAAACAGAATTAAGGACAAAAACCACATGATCATCTCAATAAATACAGAAAAAGCCTTTGACAAAATTCAACATCCTTTATAACAAAAGTTCTGGAGAAACTAGGAATAAAAGGAACATACAAAAAACAAAACCTATATATGACAAACTTCATACCAAATGGAGAAAAAATGAAATCATTTCCTCTAAAGTCAGGAAAAAGACAAAGGTGTCACTTTCTCCACTCTTAATCAATATAGAATTGGCATTCCTAGCCACAGCAATAAGAGAAAGAAAGAAAAGGGATTCAAATAGGGAATAAAGAAATCAAATGATCTGTATTTGTAGATGATATGATCCTATACTTAAAAGATCCAAAAATTCTTCAAAAAAGTCCAAGATTTGCTAAATATTTCAGCAATGTAGCAGGATATAAAATTAATGTACAAACATCTGTAGCTTTTCTATATACCAACAATGAACAGGATAAAAAAGAAATGAGAAAAACAATTCCATTCATAATAGTATTAAAAAATACTTAGGGATAAACTTAGCGAGCTAAAAGATGTCTACAATGAAAACTATAAAACCTTGAAGAAATAAATTGAAGGCATCAGAAGATAGAAAGGCCTTGCATGCTCATGGATTAGCAGAATTGATATTGTGAAAACAACTATATTACCAAAAGCAGTTTACAAATTCCATACAATTCTCATCAAAATTCCAATATTGTTCTTTTCAAAAATAGAAACATCAATTTAAAAATTCACACGGAAACATAAAAGACCCTGAATAACAAAAGCAATCCTGAGCAAAAAGAGCTGGAGGTATCACAATACCTGACAAAAAAAGCCTTCTTAAGGAAACACACACGCACAGGAAATTAATGTGAGTCAACTCCTTGTATAGCTATCCTTATCTCAACCAGCAAAAACACTTGTTTCTTCCTATTATTGCTTATACCCTCTCTTCAACAAAATTAGAGAAAAGGGCAAAATAGTTTCTGCCGGGTATTGAGGGGGTGGGGGGGAGAGGTAGGGGCAGAGTGGGTGGTAAGGGGGGGTGGGGACAGGGGGGAGAAATAACCCAAGCCTTGTATGCACATGTGAATAATAAAACAATAAAAAAAAAAAGCCTTCTTAACAAAACCAGAATGGTACTAGCACAAAAACAGATACCAAGACCAATGGGCTAGATACAAACATAAATCCATACAGTTACACCCAACTTGTTTTTTACAAAGGAGTCAAAAGTATACATTGGAGAAAACACAGTCTATTCAACAAATGGTGTTGGGGAAAATGGTTATCACAGAAAACTGATTGATTACATCTAGAAGATTGAAAATAGATGCCTATCTCTCACCCTGTACAAAAATCAATTCAAAATGGATCTGAAACTTTGAAAGTATTCAGAAAAACATAGAGCAAGCACATGAAGACATGGGCATAGGCAATTTTCTGAATAGGACTCCAATTGCCTAAGAATTGACAAATAGAATTGAATCAAATTAAAAATCATTTACACATCAAAGGAAACAATTACCAGAATCAAGAGACAGCCTGCATAAGGGAGAAATTCACTGAATAAAGGATTAGTATCCAGAATATATAAGGACCTCAAGAATTAAACACCAAAAGAACAAATAATCCATAAATAAATGGGCAAATGAACTTGGCAGTTCCCAGAAGTAAAAGTACAAATGGCTAATGAATGCATGAAGAAATGCTGGACATCCTTAACCATAAAGGAAATGCAAATCAAAATTATATTGAGATTCTATCTCACCCCAGTCAGAATGGTATCATCAAGACAACAATGACAAATGCTAGCAAGGATACAGGGCAAAAGGAATCTTCATTCAATGTTGGTGGGAATGTAAACTAGTGCAATCAGTGTGGAAATAAGTATAGAGGTTCATCAAATTGCTAAAAATAGACCTAAACCTTATGACTCTCCCATACCACTCGGGCACAGATCCAAAGGAGTATAAATCAACATATAAGAGAAATACCTGCATACCTGTGTTTATCACAGTACTATTCACAATAGGCAATCCACAGAATCAGCTGACATGTCCAACAACCGATGAATGTATAAAGAATCTGTGGCATATATACGCAATAGAGTATTGGTCTTCATACACAAGAAAAAATCATGTCATTTGCAGGAAAAAATGGAAGGAACTGGAAATCATGTTGAATAAAATGAGCCAAGCTCAAAGAGCCAAATATTGCATGTTTTCACTTGTATGCAGGGTCTAGGTCTAAACCAATAATAGTAATAGTAAGTGACACACAAGTGAAAAAGGGGAATTGCTGGGAGAATCATCTGGAGGGGGCAGGGGAAAGGAGAAAGTACTGGGGGATAAAGAGGATCAAAGTATATTATATATAATAATATATACTAAGCCCAGCAAAGACTGAAAGGCAAACGCAGAAAGGAGAGAGGTTAAGGGAATATAACAGAAAAGGTGAACTTGTTCTAAGTGCATTATATACATAATCTATGGACTTATCACAATGAAACCCCCTTATACTGTTAATGTATGCTAATAAAAATTATTCTTAAGAATTTTATGGTTTGAGGTAGTATTTTAAATACAATTTTTATTTTCTAATTTTCTGCTGTTAATGTATTGAAATAATTGATTCTAATAGTTCCCTTCTATAATATGACCTTATTAAATGTACTTGTTAGTTCTATTAATTGTTATGTAGATTCCTGAGAACTTTCTACCTAAAGGCTCTGACATTTCAAAAGGAGGCAAATTTGCTCATTACTTCCCAGTCTTCATTGCATTAGCTGGTTTCATTGCATTATTGAAATGACTAGTACCTCCAGCCCAATCTAAATGAGAGAGATGAGAGTAGATACTTTACTTTCTAAGCTTAGGAAGAAAGCATTTTGTATTTCATCAGTAAATATAATGTTAACTCTAGGTTTTTGTAGATACAGGCTATCTGATTTAAAATTTCTTTTCCACTTTTAATTTTCTAAGTAATTTTTATGATAGACAAAATAAGCATACTTACTTTTTAACTCTGGATATGAAAACAACCCTCAACTTAATAACTGGTATTTGAAATCCTAGTGGTATTATTTCTATTATTGTCATTATTGATACTAGTTGACATTTATGCTAATTTTTTTTACCATTTATATGATTAGTATTTTGATTTTTTTTAAATGTTGTATTTTCAAAACTGTATGTAGAAATAGTATGAGTACTAGGATCATTTTATGGTTCCCCTAAACATTTAGATTTTGTCTTCCAAGATGCCCAAGAACACTCTGGGCATCTGGGATTTCTCAAAGCTGAACTGCTGTCCCTGCAAATACTGTCATCTTCTGGACCTCCCTTCCTATTCAGTGCAGCTCCATAGAGTTCCACCAAAGTGTGAGGCAAGTTCATCAAGCTCCATTGGCCTGGGACTCCAAGCCCCTGTCAAATGAGCCACCCATCCTCTCAACCTAAAGGGTGACTCTCAATCGAAAGGCTGCCTCTGTAGATGTCATACTTGTTCATGGTGAAATACTTGCCTAGGCCTCCATCTTCTCATGCATCCCAGTCTGATAACCTTCAAGATCATGCTATCTCTCCACTATTTTATTTTTTTTAAGTTTTTATCAGGATATATTCGTTGTATGGCGGGGCGGGGGGAGATTCATTGTGACAATTCCAAATAGGCTTATATTGATCACTCCCACCGTCTCCTCCCTTCATCCCCTTCCCTGCTTCCCTTCAAGCTATTGGAAGAGGTTTCATTTCTTTATTTCATAGTTATGTGAAGTCCATCAACCATGTTGCTTCATCTGTATCTCCTTTATTCTCCCTCCCCGTCCCACAAGAACCCTACACACACACACACACACACACACACACACACACACACACACACACACACACACTACCAATTTTACAGTCCTATCTTTCATTATTAATTTCTAAGTCAATATTCAAAGGGATTTCTCAGAGTATCCCTGCTGTTGATTATACTTTACTTTGGTCCATTCAACTCTTTTCATTATTCTCCCTTACCCCTTTTCTCCACCCCGCCTTTTTCCACAGGTTTCAACACATATCCTTATTTCCACTACCTGTACAGATGTTATGTTTTACAATATTGTTAATACTCTAATCTTTCTCTTTTCCTTTCCTTCCTTCCCCAGGTTCCATACAGTAGTTCCACTGTTACAAACATGTTCTACATATGAGTTTTATATGATCATGTTTGTTTTTGTGTATATGTTTATCCTTTGGACCTATCACAAATGAGAGAAAACATGCTGCCTTTGTCTTTTTGAACCTGGCTTACTTCACTTAACATGATGTCCTCTGGTTGCATCCATTTCCCTTCAAACCACATGTCATTATTCCTTATGGCTGAGCGAAACTCCATTGTATCACACTTCTTGATCCATTCATCAGTTGTGGGGCATCTTGGTTGTTCCCAAAGCTTGGCTATTGTGAACAGTGTTGTAGTAAACATTAGTGTACAAGTGTCACTATTGTACCCTGATTTACATTCCTTTGGGTAGATGCCTAAGAGTGTATCACTGAATCATACAGCAGTTCCATCTTAAGCTTTCTGAGGAATCTCCATACTGCTTTCCATATGGTTTTACTAAAAATTTTTATACAGTATCAACTTTTTGTTGTACCTCAAGGAGCAATTAGGAAAGAATTACCTACTCTACCATCATAGGAATCAGAAGTTTAAAGTCACATAATAGTTTAAATGTTCTGTTATGAGAAGGTGCTATCATTCAATTAGTTAATTCCAGCATGTCAGGGAAGCAGGGAAAAAACCAACTATTACTTCAGTAGTCAAAAAAAATAGCACCTATGTAGTTTATCATATTTAAACTTTCTCACATACTTTTTTATCATTCTCAAAAGCTAGAATATTTTTTCTGAATTACTATTTCTAAATTCTACAGAGTATTTTTATATAGACATACTGAGACTCACCCTACTATGTTTCAGTTTTATAAGAACTATCCTTCTACACAGATTATTCTTATGTTGTTTTTCCTTTCATTTAGAAAAATGGCTCTTGTATTTATATAATGAATCCAGAAAATATTCAGTGCTTTCTTCTACCTTATTAATTTCTACTTTTATCATTATTATTCTAATTACAGATTTTATATAAATTTGAAATATTGTGGGGTTTTTTCTAATTTTCTGTCTCAAATGCTTAAAAATACTCTTTCATTTTGTAAAAAGTTTTTAAGGTAATAGATTTGTTATGGATACATTCATTATGTTGTTATGTAATTTATTATGTAATAGGTTATACATTCTGGTATATATGCTATTTTTTAAATATTCCACAACTAAAATTATGATTGGTTTACTATAACCTGAAGGTAACTTAGAATTAATATTTTTCATACTTTTCAAATTCAACTGTACATATGGGTTTCAATTTGTGATGAGTTTTGAAAAATAATGTTCCTATTCTGACACTTTTGACCTACCACTGCACCTAATGGGAAGAAGATGTGGGATGATATTCTAGAAGTAAAATGTGTCACTTTGGTTATTTGGTAAAATCTTTATTTCAGCCTTTTACCCTGAAAGGCTGTTTCTATTTGTTCTTTTGTATTGCTTGCTTGTGTGGAAGCCAGCTGCCATGATAAGCTTGGAAAGAGATCTGAGACCTGCCAATGGCCACTTCAGTGACTGCAGAATTCTCTTGCAGTAAAGCCTGAGATGACTGCAGACCTGGCCAGGGAACCACCTCCAACCTTGTTACACCTCTGAGCCAGAACAACTCAGCTAAACCTGGGATTACTAATCTCCACAATCTGATAAATATTTGTTTCAATCCACTAAATTTTGGAACAATGTGTCTTACAAGAAATAGATAACTAATATCTATTTCTTTTTAAACAGTATCAAGTAACAAGAAAAACTCAAATGACAAGGAAATGAATAGGAAGAGAGGACTGAACGAAGATGGCTGAAACAAAATTACAGTCAAGCCTCAATTGTCCATAGTTGGGAAATGGGACATGCTCATCTCCCAGAGGTTGTAAGAAACTAGCTATCTGTCCTTGGGATCAAGAAGAGAAGACCCAATTCTAGGAATTACAGGAGCTGGATGGAGTAATATATAATCTGTGACTTTCAAAACACTCTTCCACATGTGTACCAAATCTATGGTACTGGTGTCATCTTTTCAGTACCATGCTTCATTGAGTTGCATCCCACAAGTATCTTTGGCTCACTTGCAGCCTGCTGATTGACATCTGCTTTGTGATCAAGCTTCAGGTCCATGACAATGGTGTGTATTTCAACTTGCTTTATCCTTAATGTATTTAACACAATAGATTATGATTTTAATTGAACCCAGAACTAAAATTTCTTCAAATGGTATTTATTTAAAATCACATAAGAGCTCTATGAAATCTCTTGGGAAGAATCCTCATGAGAATTACATTCCCTGCTGTGTGCTTTATCTCTTTCACAATATAAAAGATGGGACTTTTCCTTTTGGAGTGTTTTAAGATCTCTGACATCTAGTTTAGAGAGTGATGAACGTGGAACTTCAGAAATATCTTGCTTTATTCGCGGGCAACATCAATTGACAGAGCTATTCCTGTGATGTTCATACTAGTGCTCTCTATCATAGCCACATTTTTCTGTTAAAATTTGGATTTGGTCCTGTCACTTGACTTTTGGAGAATAGGTTATCTTGTTTCAAAAATATCTTTGCCAACTATCAAACATTATTAGTGGAAACATCTTTTTTTATTCCTGGCCCATCCTGTCTAATAATTCAGTAAATATACTTTCTCAGTCACATTTTTGTTTTTTTTCTTATTCCCCTTGGCTCCAATTTTTCATTTTAATATAGCTATTTATTTCTGATACTTTTTTCTAAAATTGACATAAAGCTTCCTTCCCTCTGTTTTCATTTTTTTCACTTGGTAGACTGGGGACCTAAAACAGGCATTTTTATTTCTGTTTGTGAAAAGGCCACCTATTGATATCTATAAATGTGTGAACATAGACAAGAGAAGCTTTCCAGGAAAGCATTAGCTGAGTCACTTTTGTAAGGTGTTACAGCACACTAGAAGAGCCCAAGCTTTGTACACAGTGGGCCTGGGTTTACACTCAGCTTTTATATTTAACTTTGAGACCTTGGAAGAAGTTTAATATATTCTCTTTGTGTAAGATTCCTTATATATTAAACAGTATTGATCTATGGTATTACTGTGAGTTATAAACATAATTATGTAAAGTGCTTTAAAAAGAGTTTTAAGGGCTCTTTAAATGCTCAATAGGTAGCAGTCCCACCTCCCCAAACAAGTTCGTGACTGTTATAATATTATATGCTCTCATATAATAAGTTAGTTATTTTCTCTACTAGTAAATACAAAAAATACTTTGAACTGTAAGATAAGCATATTTAAGGAATAATGCAACCTTTTCCATAGAGATTGCTGCAGGTATTTTAGTATTTGTGGGCACATTGTTGACTGATATTAATGCAATAACCACCTTTTATTAAATGCGTTCTCTATGGTAAGGAATGTATAATAGTCATTAGACAAAAAGATGATTAATAGTATTTAAAAC